>NC_056730.1:589987539-590065039 GCF_019279795.1 Protopterus annectens | reverse complement strand
CCAAAATTCTAACAAAGATAATATCTCATCTATTGCATAAAATCCTACTGAACAGGTGGAACAAATCAAACTGTTAGGCATTATTACTGATGACAATCTAAACTCTGATCAACACATCAACTTAGCAATACCAAAACACAAGAAACTAGGAGAACAAACCATACGTCACTTCAAATGGGCATCAAACTACTGACAGATCTCTTTTGCTTCCAACCCTCCTTTACAGTTTAGCAATGCTAACCAGTCTTAATAATACACAGCTTCATAGACTTGAATAAAACTATAACAAAATAACCAAGTTTGCAGCTAATGTCCCAAGTAAAGTGTTTAGCTCTAACCTAATTGCATTGGCTAAACTTAATTATATAATGTTATCTTCACACAACTAAAGGACCTGGTTAAACACTACACCCCCTGAACCTCTGAGATTGCAACTTAAAAGTCTGCTAGTTCAATCGTTCAGTCTTGTAGGGGACTCTGTATACTCTGCTAAAATGTAATATTCTTGCAGCTACTCAAAGAATACCCGATAAACAACAATCACTGTTTGCATGCAAAGATAAAACATACTACAGTCCTACTTTGCTTTTCTCTTTTTTACTACTATCCTTCTAATAGTTGCCAACTTAAATCAACAAGATAGTTCAGAAAAGATATGATATGTGTTTGATAGGTAATCTTTTTTTAAATGATCACGTGTATACTAAAACATATGTTTTACCATTGTCAAAGTATTAATATATTTAACTGTACTTCTACTTATGATAGTTCATAAATGGTAAGATACGTGATTGGCAGTTAATCTTTTTTAAATAATGTGTATACTGTTACATATATTTAACCACTGTGAAAGTATTAATACATTTAATTGTACTTCTACTTGGTTTTTGTTGATTTACTTCTTCATTTGATTTCATATTTTGAATGTCTTTGTATTTCTACCTTTGTAATATTAAGTACTGGAGCTTTTTTCCCCTCAGGACACTGTTGAAAATGGGTTATTTTTGACTCAGCTAGCCTGTCCCAGTTCACAAAATAAATAAAATGGTTATGAGCCTCAGCCCTTGCTATTCAAGGGTGAGTCCAACATGCTTGGGGACCACAGCATCACTTCAGAAATACACTTTCTTTCATATCTGTATAAATCACTTCCTTTCACAAAAGAAAATAACAGAACAGAAGAAACATACCCCATATATTAGATGTTTACGTTGAACACCAGGCTTTCTGATTAAAAGAAATAACACTCCCCATGCTTCATGCAATTTAAAAGAGAACTGTTTAATTTACAACCTAAACCAAAGAAAATTGTGCTTAGAAACAAAAGTCTTGGCAAACATCATGCATTGAATCAAAACTGATTTTGTGAACTTTCATTGTGACCTTACTGAGTGGCAGATTCCTACGGTGGCATTAAAAAGCTTAAACTATTTGGAGAAATTAAACTGAAAAAGAATACTGCACTGTTTAAGATTGGCTAAGCAAACATTTTGAAACATGTTCTTGGTTGTGGCCATTCAGTAACTGTACATTAATGAATTACATTAGCTATTCTGCAAGGCATATCCATGCAAGACTTCCTGATTGCCTCAGCAGTTGCAGATTTTATGTATCAGGAAACATCCAGTCATACTCTAGTAATGTCAGTTTGTAAGGTTAGAGACATCCAGAGGTGGTGGTAACAAGCACTTCCTCGCCTCATGTCTTAGACTGAATCTAGTTGTTGAGAACATTTTCAAAATGGGGTATTTGGTTATTTTCTCCACTGAAACCTCAATGTTTGAACTGTAATCTATTCACTAGTGTTTCTAGTCCACTTTTTTAAATAACATTTGTATTAATTTAACATGTTTATAATATATGATGAGAAAGAAAGAATTTCAACATCACATATTGTTATACAATGACAGGAATACACTGAATCATCAAGGTAATCTTGTACAATTAATACATTAAGAAACTTGCTATTTCAATAACATTTCAATGTTGTCTCAACCACTGCAAGTCTTAATAGGATTTATAGGTCTTATTCTGATCACTTCATTTTCAGTTGTACATATTGCTGTTAAATTTAAAAATTCTTTGAATGTAGGAACTGAGTTTGATTTCCAATTTTTTGTAATAACTTTTCCTAGCAACTGCCAAGAGAGCCCAAAACATTTTTGCTCTTTGGCTTTTACAGATACAGGAAGTGGAATATTCGTTAGTGTTATTGACCTAGTTAAAGAACAATTATTAGGCCATAACCTCTTAAAACATACTTATCTCTTCCCAATATATATTTAATTTTTTCACAATCCATAAATGTGTATCCAGTTAGTTTTTACATTTTTACTACATCTCCAACAAATTGAAGAAGTAATTTTACTAAACTTCGAGATTTTATAGGGAGTAACATTCTATGTATATATTTCAATGTAAAAACTTTCCAGTATGAAATGAAAAAGTCTGACTAACTGATTTAAGTGACAAAGTTTTATTCTATTGAGTCACTCAATCCACTAGTATCTGTATAGTTCCAGAATTTTGCATCAAAATTATTATCATTACTTATAATTAACTTATATAACCTAGACAGGCTTCCTTTGCAGGTCAAACTATATTCGATAATAGCATTCATATATTCATATAATGGGGAAATAGTGTTCTGTTCCTCTTCACTCATATTATCCACAAATTTATATAAGTTCTCATTGATGGATAATATTATCTGGTTAGCAGATTCATGCAACTTACATTCTTTTGTTAAATATTATGGGGACTTAGCTTTTCCTTTTTCAAAGCAATCAGACCATAATACTAATACATTCCTTTTTAGTGAGTTAATTTTAACATTGTTCTGAGTTTGCTTAAATCTAGAGGTGTGTGCAGTGGGAAAGCACAAACATTTCCATTTTGATATTAATTTAGTTTTAAAAACAATTTTTTTAACTGTTTTAAGAATTGATTTAGTATATGCAGCATTGAAAGACTGAAAGAAATTCCTTCTAAGGTAAATTTTAACCAGATGAAAGGATTATTACATATTTCTAATTTATCATATTTAATAAACTTATAAAAATGTAGTATAATCTGTTTCTAGATGGTTGACTATTATATGTTGAGTTTACCCAGAGTATAATAGATTTATAACTTGCAGCAGTAGAATAAGATTCCACATCAGGGAAGCTAATACCACCATACTTCCACAATTGTATATGATTTCTATAGTCAATTCTCAGCTTTTTTGGATACCGTAAGAATGAAATTACCATTTTTCCATTTTCTTTAAAAATGCTTCGTCAGGTATTATATATATATATATATATATATATATATATATATATATATATAAATATATATATATATATATATACATATATATATATATATATATATATATATATATATATATATATATATATATATATATATATATATACATATACATATATATATATATATATATATATGTATATATATATATTTCATATTAGGCAATATATTCATTTTAATAAGTACTAACCTATCTGCAAAAGAAAAAAGCATTAATTTCGTTTTTTAATAAGAAATAACAATTCTTCAATTACTTTTTAAAAATTATTAATAATCTTACTCACATCTTGATATATTTTTATTCCTAAATATTTTAGTTCTTTTCCTTCCCAATTGTATTTATAGTTATCTATTAAATTTCAGCAGCGATACTTCTTGAAACTTTTCAATTTCCTTATCTATTTCTTTGATTGAATAATTTAAATCTCCTACAGTAAGTAAAATATCATCTGAAAAAAGCTATATTTTAGATTGTCAATCTCTGTTAATTGAGAATCCATCAGTTTCTTTGATTGCTTCTTATACTGCTAACTAAGGGTTTGATAACTAATGCAAATGCCTTTGTTTAAAGTGAATCCTTGAGAAATTAAGATCCAGTTTTAACAGATGCTTTGAAGTCTCTATACAGTATTTTTCAATATTCCAATAAAATGTTCTGGAAATGCAAACACTTATACAGTTTTAAAAAAGTAGTTTCAATCTACAAAATCAAAAGTTTTCTTGATAACTAAACTAGTTAGGACCGATTTCTTGTTAATTCCTTTTGCAAAATCTAAGATAGTTACTACCCTTTTATATTATCATACATTACTCGGTTGACTGTAAATTCTGTTTGATCTTTATTAATTAATTTGTCTACTATATCTCTAAATCTTGTAGAGAAAATGGAAGCAAATGTTTTGTAGTCTACATTTAATAATGAAATAGGTCTATATGAGGAAACTAACGTATTATGCTTTCCTTAATTATAGGTGAGATTACAGAAAATTTCCATGAGGGAGGAATTCTTTTGTTACTCTGAATTATCCTGAAAACATCACTCAGTAATTCTAAAATATTTAACAGTAGCAGATTTTATAATTCCATATTTAAACCATCTAGCCCTGGAGCTTTACCATTTTCCTTTTTTTAAAGCTTCTTTAAACTTCTGTCAGGGTAATAGGCTTATTCAACAGTAATATTTGTTGGTCATTAAGTTTATAGGTAACATTTTTATTTAAATAATTGCTAATTTTGTAATCATCAGGATTATTATTTTTATCTTTGTTAAGATCCTTGTGGATTTTTTTGGGTCTATTTTAGATGATCAAACTTTCAAAAGTTCAACTTTCATATGGTCGACACCATATGATCGAATTTTTGAAAGTTTGAACGTTTTAAAAGAGATCTCTGTACTGCATGGAATGGGAAGATTTCCCTTTTCTGCACTGTAGTGTGATCTAAGAGTTGGTGTATTTAAAGAGCAGGGTTTTGTGGGGGGTGCAGGGGGGCTTTCCCCCTGCTTAAAATGTTCAGGTAGGTTATTTTTGTAGTTTATTTATTTTTGTTAAATTTTCAAACTTTTAAAAGTTCTATCATATGGTGTTGACCATATGACAGTCGAACATTTGAAAGTTTGATTATCTAATATAGATACAATTCTTTTAATAATATAAAGCATTCCCTCTATGTCTGAGGTAACTTATAAATGTGAGGATTTCAGATATTATTGATTTGTGCCTTTTTGCTTAACATCTTACTTCTATTAACTAATCTATGTAGATTTTTTAAGTCATCACATAACTGTGCAACTTTATTTTTTCTAAAACTCCCCTCTATACTTTAAAACTGTTTGATATTTTTCATTCATTTTTAATGACTTCAGTATTATCTAATTTATTTGTTTGTACTTCAGACCTAGCTTTGTGTATTTCTCTTGTATTTCTAACAACTCGTTATCCCACTCTTTCATCTTATTACTAGCCCATCCTCCCATTCTATCATTAATATGCATTTTAAGGAGTCCCATAGTATGACATTATTAACCTGGCCATTATCTTTCAAAGATGACAAAATTCTCAATTTGTTCATTAAGGTAACACTTAAACTTTTTAAATTTCTCATATATAGTGGGATTCTATAAATAATCTGAAATTTCCTTATATACGTTTCTGTATTAATACTGAGTGCATTATGATCAGATAAAGGACAAGGAATAGTTTTAAAATAATTCACTTTATGAAGTAAATCTATAGAGACATAAATCCTATCACTTCTAGTTTGCATCCCATGTGCATAAGAACAATGAGTGAAAAACAATGACTTATCATCTGCTTTTACTAGTAACTCAACTAAATTATTACTAATATATTATTATCACTAATATTATTATTATAAATTATTATGATAAATTCATCCACCATATTAATTTAATTATATATAAGACTCTAATACATTCCTCCAACACTATCTTAATATTCCACATTTTTTAATTCTTCCTTTCTGCAAGCTAAGCTACTAAAACTCATAAGTGACAAAAACAAAGACACGTCTACAATTATAATTGTATATATTGCTTAGAGAACACAATCTACCATGGATACCAAAGTTCCTTGTTTGTCTATCAAACAGACAAACTACTATACCATCGCTCTACCTACCAACACCTAAAAATTCATAAACAACTAGCCAAAAGCTGCCGTGGATAATTAATACAATATTATATATAGGTAAAAATAATAAGAGACTATTAATTTAGTAATATATTTTGACATTTAAAACTGTTCGCCCATTACTATATAAAAGTTTACTAATCCTCTTCTGTTAATTACAAATACTAAATAATCTAAGAATAGTATATTATATACCTGTTTATGTGATAGTAGTATAAGTTACCCATTAAATATTCCTAAATTATTCACTCATTCAACATTATTATAAGTAGATTTCTAAATAAATAAGTATAACAGAGTGAGACGTAAAGAGATGAAGACACCTGTAAACCTACAGGTGACAGATAATTTTATCATATTAAACTATAATACAAAGAGAAAATCCAATGCACATATGTATTTATCATGCTAAAAGACACACATGTTATAGCTTTAACAAAAGCTGTGAATTAATTTTTAAAGTACAAGTGTCTATATCTCAAAATTATGCAATACTCTTAACATGACAAATATCAAAATATTTAAAAATCTTTAGCTTATTAAACTACTTCATAAAATATGTACATTATTGAGGTTAAATGGAATGTTTTACTATTTCTATGGAGTCAAAAATACTTGCAGTCCATATTGCTAACACTAGATGGTCTGATGAAATTGTAGTGTGAACAAAAGTACTTACTATTCTCTTATTAAAAATTGTGTTTTTTTAGTTTTGGCTAGTTTTTTTCTGTTATTTTATTTGGCTAGTGTGTGAGTTCATTGGTTCCTTTTTCTTCTTGCAATCTATATTGTATTCAAAAGTTACAGTGTGTTCAATTCAAATTTCATTCTCCCTTCCCAGATTCGAACATATTGAAAAATCTGCTTAATGAATGTACTGATTCAGTAATAAAACAAAACACCAAAATATCAGCTTTGACTTATGAGATGAGTTATTTCAGGTAGTGAATCTAATAACATACATGTAAAATTCTTCAAAGTTCACATGAGCATGCTTCAAGATTCAGCTTTCAGACTATTTTCAAATATTTTTATATGATTTTTCTATGTAAGTTATATGAGATCTTGTACACTGACATTTCTCCCATATGTAGGTTTATGTAATAAGACGTTTTCCTTAAATTGCTTTCTGTCTTATTTTCCAGTTAATGTTCTGCCTTATTCTATATCTCTTGTATTTCTAAAATATCTTATCAAAGTGCTATTTAATCATCAACTGTCTTTGAAAAATTATAGTATGTGTACATATTTCTTAACTTACTGATACTGCTCTGTTATTAATCTTACATAGTAGACATTGCATTCCTTGTGCATATGCATATTATACATACAATGTTTTCTCTTATTAATTCTAGTATTACAAGCAATCTTGACTAAATATAAAAGAATTGCTGCTTGTTAATTTGAATGTGTGTTTTAGCTATTGTGAATTGTTGCTCTCTTCTAAGGTTCACATACTGACATCAGAATTTGACTACAGCATGTGAAAATGACAACTCACAGCACACAACAGCTGCTAAATTTCCTCTGTGAGCTTCTCATTCTTTTTAGTTATTTTAAGCCGTTCTAATCAGTAACAAGCATCTAACTTTACTTCTTTCAATTAATATGTACAGTTAATATGTAGAGTTACAGTTAATGACACTACAGCATAAGCTATTAACATGCAAAATGTAAGCAAATTATATGTTACATCTGAGTATAAAACATTACTATAACTTTTGTCTTACCAAGTCTTCACTTCTAAGAAAAGAAAAGAAAGATGCTATTTTGAGACAATGTTTCACATATATACTTGGAAAAAAGAAAGAAAAATAAGTTATTTTCTTTTTTTTTCAGGGATATAGTTATTAACTTTGACTAGATTTTCTTCAGGACAGCTCAAGGCAGGAATAATCTAGCATTCTGACAGAAATGGAACTGTCTTTTGTTCTCACACTTTCTTCAAGTGTAAGTTGCTTCATAAATGACCTGTGAAGGAAGTGAGTTACACAGGAACAAAGAAAACAAAATCACCAGCCCTGTAACACTTCTTAGCATTTCTGACATACTACTTAGATCTGACATTCAGCTAACCCAGCAATGCATATACTAAGCAAAGTTAAACAAATAATACAAAATTCTTAACTTATATACTCTTAAAGGTACCAATTCTATTGCTTATAATTTAATGATGATCTCTTACAGGAAGTATGTGTTTAACATTTAGAAACACACTTATAAATTTAGTTAAATGAAATATATTAATCCTAGAATTTAATAAAATCCATATAGGCACAGAGTAGAGTCTACACTAAACGTTACTGTGTCCATGTACATGGTTGCCCCTTGGCAGAGCGCCATGCATATTAATCATGATGCGTTGCTGAGGGAGAGCCATGAAACACAGTTATTGAATCAGTGTAGGGAGTGTAGTGCCAACTGTGTCCACAGATGAGTAAGAGACTCCCTGCACTGTCCAATCATATTATGTAAATGTTTATTTTACTGTTTGAAGTGTTTTTTTAAAAAAACATGTTTGTGTGCAGCAATGCTAACTGGTGCTGAGACACCTGACAGACATCTAAAAATAGAAACCGGATGCAATTAATTATTTATTTAAACGTCATATTTAGGCATAGCTGAGCAGGTTTGCATGGCAAGGTGTGGTGCTCAGCAGTGCTTATAGGTAACTCAGAAGTATATGTAAAAGAATAGCAGAATTCCATATATCCTCATTGCTAAATGGGTGAAGGTATGGCCTCATGAGCAGTAGGTGCAGCATTTGAATACATGGAAGGTAAAATAAATATTTATTTTTGAAATACAAATTATACCAATTATTTTTAAATTCTGACCCACTGTGCTCTGCTAAGACCTGCTAAGACTTGCTAAGCACCACATAAACACAATAATGGCTGAAAATGTTTATGCACTGCTCGACTCTGCTTGGCTGGTTTGTGCACTGCTAAGCATTGCTAAGCATACGGGTCTTTGGGTTTTTGCACTGCTCAACTCAGCTGCTCTGGTTTGCATGCTGCTAAGTGATGTGCCACATTTGTAAATGTTCCCAATGGAGGGTAATGGTGGGAAAACAGGCTATATTAAACCCAGTAGGTGGGAATACAGCATAATCCACTAAAGTTATGTGTCTGAAGGATAGTACAGCAGGCGTTGGTGAGGGTTCACACTTTTGGGGGCAGGAATAGATCATTCTGGAGACCAGGGTCATGGTCAGACTCCTAGTAAAAAAAACATGAAGACTAGCTTCTGCAGGGATGTTACCAGGGCTCAGAGTGCAAGGCAGAGGCCTGGGACTGGCTGGTAAGGGAACTTACCAGTACAGCTGGTATCCCACTCACAGGTGAACAATGTCATCACCACCATGATGACCTGAAGAGATGAAAGGGGGATCTCTTGGACACCTGGGTCCAAGAATTTTGGGCAGGGAATGTCCCATATGTATTTAAGTACTTTTACCTCTGTTTCACCAATATCTAATCTGAATGTCTGCTTAACTGGTATGTATAATGGTGTGCTTCTCTCCCAGTAGCTGCTGAGGAGAGGACTTGCAACCTCGAGGTGCATGCTGTGCACTTGGCCAGGTTGCACCGTGAGTGTGGTGAGTATGGATGTATTATGCTAACTGTAATAAATAAGAAAGAGTAAAGCATTAACTGCAATAAAGAATGTATAGTAAAGCTTGTATTGCAATAAATGTAGACTTAGAGCTGTAGTGCAATAAATGAATAATGCCAACTTTAGTGCAATAAAAACCTGAAACAATACCAATACTTGCATTAAAGTATATGCAATAAAGTCTGTAGTGCAATAACTGTGGAGGTAGACCTGTATTGCAAGACCTGAATAATGACAACTGTTGTCCAATAAAAACTCAAAACAGTTCCAGAAACTGCATTAAAGTATATGCAATGAAGTTTGTAGTGCAATAAGTGTGGAATTAGAGCTGTTTGTCAAGAAATGATTAATGCCAACTGTTCTGCAATAACACACAAACCAATGCCAATAACACTAAGGTAAATTGTGTACATCAGGATTGTTGTGATTTAACCATTGCAGTACAACTGTATGCATTCAGGCTATAAGATAAGGTGCTGCAGTCAAGTATAACACTGTAATAGCTGTAGAATGCAAATATAATGGCTGTCAAATGTCTTTTTTAACACATACAGTACCATTCAAGGATGTTTCTAGGCCAATATTATTCAAATAATGCTCTGTCATCCACAAACAGAAGGTAAGCAAGGTATATGAGTGAGATAGCCCACTCCATGATCTGATATTGTTTGTTGACTTCACAGATATTTCAAACCATTAACAATATATTGTGTACACCTGCATTATGTATACTTATGTATAGATTACCTACTATCTCTGTCATGCTTGTATTTCATGCATGTTTGTTCAACTGTCACTGCAGTCTAGTATACAACTGTAGTACTGCTACCAGGTCATATATTGGTTCCAGGTGAGCTCTAGGCAAATATCAGTCAATCAGTAGTCAGCAGTGACTCAGTAGCTCAGTTTGTTAAATGCTCTGTCTGTAGTACATTTTACCACACACAGACCAGGGTTTGAGTCCAGTGCCGTGTAGCACTAAATATTACAGTATCAGACACATAATGTTTACAGATTCTCTCTCCACAGGAACTACAGGTAAATGGGTGAGGTAGCCCATATTACTAGCCCATCTTCCATTTCTGTCATTAATATGCATTTTAAGGAGTCCCATAGTATGATGTTATTAACCTGGCCATTATCATTCAAAGATGACAAAATTCTCAATTTGTTCATTAAGGTAACACTTAAACTTTTTTAATTTCTCATATATAGTGGGATTCTATAAATAATCTGAAATTTCCTTATATACATTACTGTATTAATACTGAGTGCATTATGATCAGATAAAGGACAATGAATAATTTTAATATAATTGACTTTATGAAGTAAATCTACAGAGGCATAAATCCTATCAATTCTAGTTTGCATCCCATGTGCATAAGAACAATGAGTGAAAAACAATGACTTATCATCTGCTTTTACTAGTAACTCAACTGAATTATTACTAATATATTATTATCACTAATATTATTATTATAAATGATCACTAATCCATCTATTTAGTGCTTTAGCTGAAGCTAGTATTTTAGCTTTCTTCTGCTCACTGATATCTTCTATACAAGATATGCAGTTAAAACCCCCTACTAAAATTAAACCACCCTTCAGATGATTTTGTAGTACGTTTAAGTGACCTTTAGCCACTCTTGCACCTATTGCAGAGATCCAGTAAAATTAGAGTTTGCCATTATATTTAATTATTTATTTAATTATTACAAATATATACATTCCTTTGGGATCATTAATAGATTTCATGACCTTAGGCATTAGTCAAAGTCAAAGTAAATTTTATTGTCATAGAGAGCAACACAGAGGAAAATGTGCGTATCACTGCACAAAATTTTGATACTCAGGCTCATACCATATGAATGAGAGTTTACAGAAGGAAGACTAAATTAATAAAAAATGTAATTAAATTAAATAAAAATAAATAAAAAATATGATACAAAAAGTAAATAAAGTAAAACAATTTTGAAAGCTCTATTTATATTGGAAACACAACAAATACAACAGCAGGAATAGACTCAGCAGAAATATATGGATATGCAAACAACAGTACTATAATACATAAGAGAGGCATACATGTAAACTTACCCACCACCAATATATACCATAAACGTACAGTTCACAGTTTTCCTAGTTTAGACAGAAATGTATGAAGTGAGCTATTCAAATAGTTTATGTAAACAACAATGACATATTGAACACAAATAATGTTTTACCCAAGTAGCGCATTAGGCTATGGGTTTGTTATTCAGTAATCTGATAGTGTGTGGGAAGAAGCTATTATGGAATCTGGATGTCCTGCATCTAATGCTTCTGTAGTGCTTTCTTATTGGCAGGAGTTTTTTATATTACATTACAGTAATATAGCAAATGTAGTAGTATACTTCAAAGTCTAGCAGTTCCTCTCCTCATTTTGTTAAAAGAAACAGAAGATAACATTTAATATTGTGTATCTTTATCTATTAAGTGAGTCTCTTACAAGAATATATCTCTTCAATTTAAATTTAGATATCTTGTTAATGATTTCCTTTTGTTGGCATTACTTAATACATTTATATTTATAGATAATAGATTAAAACTATCCATACTGTGTATTTAAAAAGATTTCTTTTAAAGGATAATATGACAAATTCATCCACCATATTAATTTAATTATATATAAGACTCTAATACATTCCTCCAACACTATCTTAACATTCCACATTTTTTTTAATTCTTCCTTTCTATAAACTAAACTACTAAAACTCATAAGTAACAAAAACAAAGACAAGTCTACAACTATAACTGTATATATTGCTTATAGAACACAACCTACCATGGATACCAAAGTTCCTTGTTTGTCTATCAAACAAACTACTATACTATCGCTCTACCTACCAATACCTAAAAATTCATAAACAACTAGCCAAAAGCTACCGTGACTTACAGATAATTAATAGAATATTATATATAGGTAAAAATAATAAGAGACTATTAATTTAGTAATATATTTTGACATTTAAAACTGTTCCCCCATTACTATATAAAAGTTTACTAATCCTCTTCTGTTAATTACAAATATTAAATAATCTAAGAATAGTATATTATATACCTGTTTATGTGATAGTAGTATAAGTTACCCATTAATATTCCTAAATTATTCACTCATTCAACATTATTATAAGTAGATTTCTAAATAAATAAGTATAACAGAGTGGGGCCTAAATAGATGAAGACACATGTAAACTTACAGGTGACAGATAATTTTATCATATTAAACTATAATACAAACAGAAAATCCAATGCACATATGCATTTATCATGCTAAAAGACACACATTTTATAACTTTAACAAAAGCTGTGAATTCATTTTTAAAGTACAAGTGTCTATATCTCAACATTGTACAATACTCTTAACATGACAGATATCAAACTAATTAAAAATCCTTTAGCTTATTAAACTACTTCATAAAATATGTACATTACTGAGGTTGATTTGAATGTTTTGCTATTTCTATGGAGTCAAAAATACTTGCAGTCCATATTGCTAACACTAGATGGTCTGATGAAATTGTAGTGTGAACAAAAGTATTTACTATTCTCTTATTAAAAATTGTGTTTTTTTAGTTTTGGCTAGTTTTTTTCTGTTATTTTATTTGGCTAGTGTGTGAGTTCATTGGTTCCTTTTTCTTCTTGCAATCTATATTGTATTCAAAAGTTACAGCATGTTCAATTCAAATTTCATTCTCCCTTCCCAGATTCAAACATATTGAAAAATCTGCTTAATGAATGTACTGATTCAGTAATAAAACAAAACACCCAAATATCAGCTTTGACTTACGAGATGAGTTATTTCAGGTAGTGAATCTAATAACATACATGTAAAATTCTTCAAAGTTCACATGAACATGCTTCAAGATTCAGCTTTCAGACTATTTTCAAATATTTTTATATGACTTTTCTATGTAAATTATATGAGATCTTGTACTGTCTTATTTTCCAGTTAATGTTCTGCCTTATTCTATATCTCTTGTATTTCCAAAATGTCTTATCAAAGTGCTATTTAATCATCAACTCTCTTTGAAAGATTATAGTATGTGTACATATTTCTTAACTTACTGATACTGCTCTATTAATCTTACATAGTAGATATTGCATTCTTTGTGCATATACATATTATTCATAAGATGCTTTATCTTATTAATTCTAGTATTACAAGCAATCTTGACTAAATATAAAATAATTCCTGCTTGTTAATTTGACTGTGTGTTTTAGCTATTATGAATTGTTGTGCTCTTCTAAGCTTCACATACTGACATCAGAATTTGACTACGGCATGTGAAAATGACAACTCACAGCACACAACAGCTGCTAAATTTCCTCTGTGAGCTTCTCATTCTTCTTAGTTATTTTAAGCTGCTCTAATCAGTAACAATCATCTAACTTTACTTCTTTCAATTAATATGTACAGTTAATATGTAGAGTTACAGTTAATGACACTACAGCATAAGCTATTAACATGCAAAATGTAAGCAAATTATATGTTACATCTGAGTATAAAACATTACTATAACTTTTGTCTTACCAAGTCTTCACTTCTAAGAAAAGAAAAGAAAGGTGCTATAATGAGACAATGTTTCACATATATACTTGGAAAAAAGAAAGAAAAAGAAGTTATTTTCTTTTTTTCAGAGATATAGTTATTAACTTTGACTAGATTTTCTTCAGGGCAGCTCAAGGCAGGAGGAATCTAGCATTCTGACAGAAATGGAACTGTTGTTTGTTTTCATGCTTTCTCCAAGTGTCAATCGCTTCATAAATGACCTGTGAAGGAAGTGAGTTACACAGGAACAAAGAAAACAAAATCACCAGCACTGTAACACGTCTTAACACTTTTGGTATATTACATAGATCTGACATTCAGCTAACCCAGCAATGCATTTACTAAACAAAGTTAAACAAATAATACAAAATTCTTAACTTATATACTGTTAAAGTTACCAATTCTATTGCTTATAATTTAATGATGTTCTCTTACAGGAAGTATGTGTTTAACATTTAGAAACACACTTATAAGTTTAGTTAAATGAAATATATTAACCCCAGAATTTAATAAAATCCATGTAGGCACAGTGTAGAGTCTACACAGAATGTTACTGTGTCCATGTACATGGTTGCCCCTCGGCAGAATGCCATGCAAATTAATCATGATGCGTTGCTGAGAGAGAGCCATGAAACACAGTTATTGAATCAGTGTAAGGAGTGTAGTGCCATCTGTGTCCAGAGATGAGTAAGAGACTCCCTGCACTGTCCAATCATATTACGTCAATGTTTATTTTATTGTTTTAAGTGTTTTTTTTAAAGAAAACATGTTTGTGTGCAGCAATGCTAACTGGTGCCGAGACACCTGACAGACATTTAAAAATAGAAACCGGATGCAATTAATTATTTATTTATAGGTCATATTTAAGCATAGCTGAACAGGTTTGCATGGCAAGGTGTGGTGCTCAGCAGTGCTTATAGGTAACTTAGAACTATATGTAAAAGCATAGCAGAATTCCACATATCCTCATAGCTAAATGGGTGAAGGTATGGCCTCATGAGCAGTAGGTGCAGCATTTGAATACATGGAAGGTAAAATAAATATTTATTTTTGAAATACAAATTATACCAATTATTTTTAAATTCTGGCCCACTGCACTCTGCTAAGACCTGCTAAGACTTGCTAAGCACCACATAAACACAATAATGGCTGAAAATGTTTATGCACTGCTCGGCTCTGCTTGGCTGGTTTGTGCACTGCTAAGCATTGCTAAGCATATGGGTCTTTGGGTTTTTGCACTGCTCAGCTCAGCTGCACTGGTTTGCATGCTGCTAGGTGATGTGCCACATTTTTAAATGTTCCCAATGGAGGGTAAGGGTGGGAAAACAAGCTATATTAAGCTCAGTAGGTTATTTCAAACCATTAACAATATATTGTGTACACCTGCATTCTGTATACTTATGTATAGATTACCTACTATCTCTGTCATGCTTGCATTTCATGCAAGTTTGTTCAACTGTCACTGCAGTCTAGTATACAACTGTAGTACTACTACCAGGTCATATATTGCTTCCAGGTGAGCTCTAGGCAAATATCAGTCAATCAGTAGTCAGCAGTGCCTCAGTAGCTCAGTTTGTTAAATGCTCTGTCTGTAGTACATTTTACCACACACAGACCAGGGTTTGAATCCAGTGCTGTGTAGCACTAAATATTGCAGTATCAGTCATGTAATGTTTACAGATTCTCTCTCCACAGGAACTACAGGTAAATGGGTGAGATAGCCCATATTATGAGTAAATAATTGTGTGTCACAGACTGTTAAAATCATTAGCAAGAATGTGAAAGTACAGCATAACATAAAGAAAATAGCTATAATAAAAATAAAATAAAATGAAATAAATAACATGTAATTTTAGTATGACTGTATGCCTGGAGTGTCTGTTTAAAATTACTGCAGTCAATTCATACATTCCATGCAGATGTCCTCTGCAGTCACTGCTATTGGGTTCTATCCCCATGCTTGCCAAGTAAGGCATGATAGTTGTTTAGTTCTGTACTGTACACATACGTGTCTCTCAAGTGCCACGCTGTCATGTAATATAATTAGTAGTGCATAATCCATCTGTCACAGGATTACTATTGAAATGATTACATAAATTGCAAAGTAACCCTACATCAGCTTACAGTACACCTTAGTAGCTATATAGGTCCACCTGATGTGCCAGTGTTCTGTGTAGTTGTGTACCCACAGTTGTTACTGTTTGGCCCATACTGTCCCATGAGAATAGCTTAAGAGGTATGTATGTGATACAGCAGCTATAGGGGACTTGTACACATAACAAAGACAGACCTGTAGAGTAGATAGTAGTACTGTTGTCAAATAAATAGTTTATAATGGTATTAATGGACTGTTTTTTTCTCTCTCCCCACCCCTTACCTTCATTTATTTGTTATTGTTATCCATTGCCTATGGTTTACTATTCAAGTATGTTGTTAAATTACTTGTATTTGAGGCATGTGTATTATTATTGCAATGTATTATAATGGTTGCATATTAACATATCTTGTTGAATTACCTGTTTTGTCGGCCTTATGCTGTAACTGTTACTGGCATACTGTTAACATACTGACTGCTATGTCATGTATTGTTGTGTTTCACATAATATGCATTGATATGTAATTGGGTTATTTCCAATGTCCTGGCATGCTGTTATCATTATGTTTTGTTCATAACTAACCTATACTTTTGCTATTCCTCCATCACCACAGCATGTCAGGGTAGGCTGGTTCCTGGTGATTCACCTACCTTGCCTCAACTGACTGTGGCACCAGTCCTAGCACATCTAGGACCCAGACCAGTGGTGCCCCCTCCTCTGCCCCTGCACCACCTGTGGTGTCAAGTGGAACTGCCTCAGGGGACAGGACCCAACCCCCCCTGTGAGCGGTATCAGAGGAGCTGCAGTCACCCAGCAAGAACTGCTGGACATGGTATCATTGGACCTATGAATATTGCCTGAGCCAGATTGAGGGCACATTGGCCAAACTGGTGGGAAAGGCTGGCCCTGGTGCCCAGCTTCCAGCACAGCCACTTTTGGGGCAGTAAAGGAGCAGTGTCAACTTCCAATGGGTGGGGATGTCAGTAATGCTGATGCCATCTGGAGGCACATGCGACTGCAATTCCACAACACCCTCCCCATCCAAAGTGTTTACCCTTTCATGTATCACACACCACCCCTGTCTGCTGTAATGTCTGTCTGCTATTGCATCCTCTCCTACCCAGCTTACCAACCCACATGTACCTATGTCCCCTCCCCAACATTCTACTCCTTAAGAAAATGGGCACCTGTCCCACAAAAAAAATATCGCCACATACGTAGCTCCCAATTTCACACTTGTCCACTGGATACAACTAATTTGGTCTAATTGGCTTAACAACACATTTATGTTGTCCTCACCCCTCTCTCTGGGGTTTGAGAGTCCAAATTCATCTGTAAAACTTGTCAAAATGTGCAGCTGTTGCTGTACAAGAAATGGATAGCTAAGGTTCTTTCTTACTCCCGTCCTGCACATCCCCACCTGCCTTCCACATTGTTTTCCCCCTAATTGCTACCTTTTCACCACTTTTCTATCACCCCCTTTTCCTTTTCTTAGCAGAGGTTTGCACAGAACAGCTTGCCACACTGCTTCACTCAACTTAAATGCCTATGTGTCTATTACATTATAACTCACATGTAGAGAATAAACACCTCTGCCAAATGTTGAACCTGGGTCCTTCTCAACTAGAGCACACTGCATTAACCCATGACACTATGCAGGCTTTAGTTTAAATAGGTGTTTCCAGCAAAACTTACTGCTTGCTACTTACAGACATTACGCATGTAACTGACATAAAAAACTAATGTGAAAACTGGGAGTGTACCCTGGACATGCTTAACAATTTGACCCCACAAAGATAGTAAGTTGACAGAATAACAGCTATTGCAGTAGCATGCATAGTCTGATGGGTATGAAGTGTGACACACACATGTGTCTCTTCCCTTACGGACCTCAACTCACAATGATTGCCAGTGCACTGCCAGATAACCACAATGGTATGGGACACTGACCACACATATAAGGAAAAACTGTGAACATACTTCATAAATCTCTACAGTGGATGGTGTTTGTACCTACCCTCAGTGATACTGTAGTCTTCACACTTCAGTATTGTCCATCTCAAAAAACTAAGACAGGGGCCAAGGCCTACATGAAGGCCTTACCTATTGCACTGTGGTGGCATGTCATTAGCTAATATGGCTGTTTTGGCTGCAGTTAGCAATTCTGTGCCACAGATAATGAGCAGTACCTTAAAAAGGCAAGTAGCTGGTCATTGGGAACAGGTCTGTATGAGACGTAACACACACAGAGAGTGTATTATCAAAATATTACTGGAAGAAAAGTTCAACAAAGGAGTACTGCACTCCACCAGGTATATTCATAGGTTCATAGGTTTATAGGTGTGTACTAAGCTAATAGCCCTGGAGCCTTTACAAGCCTAGCCCATAGGATTACCCTGGCATTGTGCCACTCGACCTTAGTTCCCATTGCTTCTGTCAAGTAGAGCCACTTGAGTGATCCCCAGGCTGAATTTTCTATTTCCCATCCACTCATCAAGATTTCTCTTGAAGGGGGCCAGTGAGGTGCTCTGTTTGACATGTATGGGAAGTTTATTCCATAGCATGGGCAGTCTCTGGGTTATGAACCTGTCCCTCCAGCTTGTTCTGTTGATTGTGGTAATGAGGTTGAGGTCTCTGGAGTGTGTGGTAAGGAGGGATTGGGATTTATTTGGATGTAGCATTTCTAACAGAGCTGGGCCAGACATGGCTTTGTAAGTCAAGCAGAGATCGCCTCTAAGTAGGCAATATGAGACAGAGAATAGTTGGAGTTGTTTGAGTCTGTCCATATAGCACAAGTGTTTAAGGCCTAGGATCCTTTTTCTGAGGTACTTTTGCGGCCTCTCCAGTTGTTGCATGTGTCTAGTGAGGTACATGCCAAATGGTGCATTGTACTCAATGATTGGCCTAATGAGGGAAGAGTAGAGAGAGACAATGACCTCTTTCTTCCTGGATGCAAAACCCTTAGTAAGGAGGTATGCCACATAGAAGGACTTTCTGACCACAGTCGCAATGTGGTGGTCAGAAGAGAGGTTGCTGTCAGCCTGTGTTCCCAGATATCTTATAACTCCTTCTGTCTTCAGTGGACTACCAGGTTTTTACCAAAGGGGATGACACATTTTTTTGGCATTGAGCTTAAGGCCATGCTTCTGACACCAGTTGTTTGTCTCAGTGAGGCCTTTCTGTAGGGTGCCAACATCACTTGGGGAGTTAATAATAGCTCCCAACTTGCAATCGTCAGTGAACTTTGTCAGATAGAGTCCCTTTGTGTTTCCCTGGACTTCAGAGAAGTAGATGCCAAACAGGAGAGGACCCAGGACTGAACCCTGTGGGACTCCACTTGTGACAGGTCAGCAGTCTGACTTGGAGTCAGCTACTGTCACACTGTGTGTTCTATCTGTGAGCCAGTTTGCAACCCACCTAGTGATATAGGGATGAATTCCTGAGTGGGGAATGGTATTAAAGGCCTTGGCCAGATTAAGGTAGGCTGTATGAACCACCTTGCCTTCATCCACAGCTCTGGTAACTGACTCAAAGAAGTTGACCAGGTTGAGCAGGCATGACCTACCCTTCACAAACCAAACTGTGTGGGATCCAGAGTTTGGATATTCTCTATATCCTTGTTTATTAGGTCCATGATGATGCGCTCCATAGCTTTGCATAACAGACTCATTAGGCTAATGGGACAATAGTTTCCAGGGTCTGTAGTCACTCATCCTTTGTGAAGAAGGAAGATTGCAACAGTGCACCATTCAATAGGGACAAAGCCTGAGGTGAGACTGTGATTAAACAGGGCACACGTTAGGTGCCAGTTCACTCTGTAGTTCATTAAGAACACAGCCAGCGATAGTGTCAGGTCCCATAGAAGCTGTATTCTTGGCCTTGGACAGTGCTGTTTTAACCTGTGCAGCAGTAATACTGGGTGCCTGGCAATCTACTGGTATTATGATTGGTCCTTTGGTGAGGGAGAGGGGGTAAAGTTGGCATTGAATTTGTCAGCCAGTATACTGGCAATATCTGTTGGCTTGGCATAGGAGGTACCATTGTGCAGTAGCTCAGAACAAATCTGGGTATTGCCATGAAGATTCTTTATATAACTATAGAAGGCCTTGTGGTTGTCTTTACTATCTGCTGCAATTCTGTTTTTATAGCTAGCTTTAGAGGATTTGATGAGGGATCTCAACTTTTTGTTGAGGCTGATAAGGGAGTTTTTCCAATCTTGGGACTTCACCTTATTCCACATCAGTTTCCTCCTATTGTGGTGTAGTTTGCTTATGGCAGGGGACCACCAGATTGGCTTCATTTATTTGGAGGAGAGCGTCTTGGTTCTATTGGGTATGGCAAAATCCATGCATTTGTGTACGTGTTCATACAGTGCATTGGTATATGATTTGGCAGTCATGCAACTATTCTCCATTTGCATGGGTGCCGTGAAGTTAGCCACCTCTGTTTTTAGGAGCCTAAAGTTAGCTTTGGAGAAGTTTTTCATGGTGGTTACCTTTGCAGGGGTGGGTGGTAGGGATGCGGATTTCCAAGGTGATTAGTATGTGGTCGGATCTAAACAGGGAGGCGTTGACTATTGGTGTAGAGGAATGGTCGCCCATGTTAGTAATGATCAGGTCAAGGATGTTGCTACCTCTAGTGGGGGTAAGAATGAGCTGGTCCAGGGCACTGGGATTAATGAATTCCAGGAAACGTTGGAGAATTGTGTTGGTACATGAGTAGTTTTTCCAGTTAATGGAGGGGTAGTTGAAGTTGCCCAGTATGAGAGTGTTAGGATGGACCCTAATATTATCCAGGGTGCTTAGGAATGTGGAGTGTGAGTCTTGTGACATGATTGGTGACCTATAGCAGGTAACGACCTGGATCACTGTCTTACCCATTGTTAGCTACACCTGAAGTATCTCTGATGTGTTATGTTGGGCTACCAGTCTGGAGGTGTGCGCATTCTTTATGAATATGGAAACGCCACCACCTTTGGAGCTTTGGTCCAAGTATTGGGGCTGAAAGGTGTGGAATGAGCTATAGCTTGGTAGTGCAGGGGTGCTTTCTGCTGCCTTGAACCAGGTCTCTGTTACAGCACAAATGTTTATGTTCTCCATTTTAAGGAGTGCTTCGAGCGAGTGCATTTTGAGATTTAGACGTCTAGCATTGAGGAGCATGACCCTCAGATTGCATTTATTTGTAGCTGTTACAGTGGTAATTTGGTCTTTGGAACACTGCCTAAAAAGGCACTATAGGGTTGGCAAGAGCCTTGGCCAGTATCCAGAAGCCCAGGGGTGACAGATGTAGGCCATCTCTGGCAAAGCATTGAGATATGTCAATCATGTCATCTCAGGCAGACAGATACTGGATTCCCTTAGTTTACTTTTCTTCTTGTACGACCACCACCAGTACTGTTAGCCAACAGGGTGCTGGCGGAAATTGGGCTACTGTTGGCCGAAGGAGGAGAAGAGGCGGAAGGCATGGCCGAAGGCAGGAAGAGATGAGAAAGGCTAGGACTGTGGTAGTGAGGGTCGGAACTTTGAATGTTGCCAATATGACTGGTATAGGGAGAGAGCTAGCTGATATGATGGACAGAAGGAAGGTTGGTATATTGTGTGTGCAAGAGACCAGATGGAAGGGGAGTAAGGCTAGGTGTATAAGAGGTGGGTTCAAATTGTTTTACCATGGTGTAGATGGGAGGAGAAATGGCATAGGAGTTATTCTGAAGGAACAGTATGTGAAGAGTGTTTTGGAGGTGAAAAGAGTGTCGGATAGAGTGATGTTTATCAAGCTGGAAATTGATGGTGTAATGATGAATGTTGTTAGTGCATATGCTCCACAAGTTGGGTGTGCAATGGATGAGAAAGAAACATTTTGGAGTGAATTGGATGAAGTGGTGATGACTGTACCCAAGGGTGAGACAGTGGTGATTGGAGCAGATTTCAATGGGCATGTTGGTGAAGGGAACAGAGGGGATGAGGAAGTGATGGGTAGGTATGGTGTTAAACAAAGGATGGACATGGCTGTGGTGAATATGTATTTTAACAAGAGGGAGGAGCATAGGGTGACATACAAGAGTGGAGGAAGATGCACACAGGTGGATTATATCTTATGTAGGAGGGCCAGTTTGAAGGAGATTGGAGACTGTAAAGTGGTGACCGGAGAAAGTGTAGTTAGGCAGCATAGGATGGTGGTTTGTAGGATGACGTTGGTGATAAAGAAGAGGAAGAGGAGGAGTGTGAGCGCAGCACTAAGGATCAAATGGTGGAAACTGAAAAAGGGTAATTGTGAGGTGGAGTTCGGGGATGAGTTAAGACAGGCACTGGGTGGCAGTGAAGAGTTACCAAATAGCTGCGTAACTACAGCAGAGCTAGTAAGGGAAACGGCTAGAAAGGTGCTTGGTATCACATTGGGACAGAGGAAGAACGACAAGGAGACATGGTGGTGGAATGAGGAAGTACAGAAGAGTATACAGGCAAAGAGGTTGGCAAAGAAGAAGTGGGATTGTCAGAGAGATGAAGAAAGTAGACAGGAGTATAAGGAGATGAGGTGCATGGCAAAGAGAGAGGTGGCAAAGGCTAAGGATAAGGCATATGAAGAGTTGTATGAAAGGTTGGACACTGAGGAGGGAGAAAATGACCTGTACCAATTAGCTAGACAGAGGGACTGAGCTAGGAAAGATGTGCAGCAGGTAAAGGTGATAAAGGATAATGAGGGAAACATACTCACAAGCGAGGAGAGTGTATTGAGGAGATGGAAAGAGTACTTTGAGGGGTTGATGAATGAAGAGAATGAGAGGGAGAGAAGGTTGGATGATGTAGGGATAGTGAATCATGAAGTACAATGGATTAGCAAGGAGGGAGTAAGGATAGCTATGAAGAGAATGAAGAATGCAAAGGCTGTTGGCCCAGATGACATACCTGTGGAAGCATGGAGGTGTTTAGGTGAAATGGCAGTGGAGTTTTTAACCAGATTGTTTAATGAAATCTTTGAAAGTGAGAGGATGCCTGAGGAATGGAGAAAAAGTGTTTTGGTACCGATTTTTAAGAATAAGGGTGATGTACAGAGCTGTAGTAACTACAGAGGGATTAAATTGATCAATCACAGCATGAAGTTATGGGAAAGAGTACTGGAAGCTAGGTTAAGAAGGGATGCAATGATTAGTGAACAGCAGTATGGTTTCATGCTGGGAAAGATCACTACAGATGCAATGTTTTCTCTGAGAGTGTTGATGGAGAAGTACAGAGAATGTCAGAAGGAGTTCATTGTGTTTTTGTAGACTTTGAGACAGCATATGACAGGGTGCCTAGAGAGGAGTTGTGGTACTGTATGAGGAAGTCAGGAGTGTCAGAGAAGTATGTAAGAGTGGTACAGGATATGTACCAGGGTAGTGTGACAGCGGTGAGGTCTGCAGTGGGAGTGATGGATGCGTTTAAGGTGAAGGTGGGGTTACATCAAGGATCAGCTCTGAGCCCTTTCTTATTTGCAATGGTGATGGACAGGTTGACAGACGAGATCAGACAGGAGTCCCCATGGACTATGATGTTTGCAAATGACATTGTGATCTGTAGTGAGAGCAGGGAACAGGTGGAGGAGACCCTGGACAGATGGAGATATGCTCTAGAGAGAAGAGGAATGAAGGTCAGCAGGACTAAGACAGAATATATGTGTGTAAATGAGAGGGAAGATAGAAGAATGGTGAGGATGCAAGGAGTAGAGGTGGCGAAGATGGATGAGTTTAAATACTTGGGGTCAATTGTTCAGAGTAACAGTGAGTGTGGAAGAGAGGTGAAGAAGAGAGTACAGGCAGGATGGAGTGGGTGGAGAAGAGTGTCAGGAGTGATTTGTGACAGACGAGTACCTGTAAGAGTGAAAGGGAAGGTCTACAAGAGGGTAGTGAGACCAGCTATGTTTTATGGGTTGGAGACAGTGGCACTGACAAAAAGGCAGGAGTTTGAGCTGGATGTGGCAGAGTTAAAGATGTTAAGATTTGCACTGGGTGTGACAAGGGTGGACAGGATTAGGAATAAGTATATTAGAGGGTCAGCCCAGGTTGGAAGGCTTGGAGACAAAGCCAGAGAGGCAAGATTACATTGGTTTGGACATGTGCTGAGGAGGGATGCTGAGTATATTGGGAAAAAAATGCTAAGGATGAAGCTACCAGGTAACAGGAAAAGAGGAAGGCCTAAGATAAGGTTTATGGATGTGGTGAGAGAGGACATGCAGGTGGTTGGTGTGACAGAGCAAGATGCAGAGGACAGGAAGAAATGGAAACAGGTGATCCGCTGTGGCGACCCCTAACGGGAACAGCCGAAAGAAGATGATGATTGTGGTATCATTATGGGTTATGGTAGGAGGCTGCTCAGAGCTAGGATCATACCTGCCTGGGCTACATAATCTGAGAGCTCCTCCATGTCTCTTTTCATGTAATCCAGGGAGGTACATCTCAGGTCATTCACACCCACATGTACAATGACAGAGTAATATTTGGACCTGTTGTTGAGGGACCTGAGTGCATGCATTATGTGGCAGATCCTGGCATCTGACAGGCAGCTGACTATTACTTTGTCCTTATTCAGCCTAGTGAGTGGGACATCAGTGTGCCTCACTATTGAGTCACCTATGACTAGTGTGTTGGGTGTGCTTTTTTGCCTTGGTGGCTTTGATTGAGTGGCACACTGTTTAGGAGAGTTATGTAATAGAATTCTCCATATAACAGGATGCAGATGGGAGGATGGAGGTATGTGGAATAGGGATTACAGCAGTAAGCCTGTCTTAGATCTATGGTGCTGACATGTCACTGATACTCTGCTGTCCTACACCTACATGCATGCCTTTCAACTGTCCCTGATTTCAATCACATCTCAGCTCTGTCCATGTCAATCCCACCTACAATGGTCGGCTGTTGTAGGAAAGCTAATGGATTACACGTAGTACATAGTGACAATAAGGGGGGTGTACACCACTGTAATGTCAACCAATATATGTAATTCACCTCCTCTCATTCTGTCCATGTCTCACATAATTAGATCTAACATTGTAAAACTGACCCTGAATGTCCCTGATGTACTCTGGCTAAGTCCCTGTTTCTGTTGATATTTGTCCCTGTTTGGTTGCATGCTATGCCTAACATACTTGTTGACCTCCTACAGCAAGAACTTAGGACAAAGCCATAATTAATGGGGGGACAAAGGCCCAACCTCAGTGACAGTGTTTATGTACTGCTCGTACAAAGTAAGAGAACATGAATAGACTAAACTGATATTACTGTAGCATAACTGTGTGGCAAAGGGTATGACGTGTGAAACTCAGATGTATGTCTTTATTTTCTGACATCAGCCATCAATGTTGGGTCAACCATTTGTCAGATATCCACAAGTTTTTGTGAAAATGACCAAGACTATGGGCAAACATCTTGACAGTCTGCAAACATCTGTATAGATGAGAGGTATGATGCCTACAGGGAACATACATTACAGCAGGTTTGCACTGCTGTCTGTCATTGTGGGACACTGGTGTTGCTGGACTGTTCCCATATAGTCATTGTAATAGCACACTGCTATTTGTTTGACAGCAGCTGCATGACATATTAGTGGGAGTTTGCCCATAGGGGACTCACCACAGTAGACTGCAGTGATGGGTGCAGGAACATAGAGCAGAATCTGTCACAGCACACAGGGACATACCCCAGTATTTCTACTATATTGGTAATATCCACACATGTAGTGTTTTGCCAGACAGTGAGGTATGATCTGTGAGGGAGGAGTGGATAGTGCAGGCCATTATGGGTATGCTGGATCTGTACATAGTAGATGTCCATGTATCTGGTCCTGCAATATGTTCCCCTCTTGTTGTCTTTCAGGAACAATGTACTACAGGAGACACACACCCTTCTTAACTGCAGAGAATGACATTATACTGGATGGACTGAGACACCACCATCAGATCTTGCTGTCCAGGGCTAGGCACAATTGGGAACAGTGGGCAGCATTGTGGGCAGTCCTTGTGTGGGCTGTCAATCAGACTGGCCAACTGAATAGGACCTATGAGCAGGTCTGACACCGGGCCACAGATATGGTGCATGCTGTACAACAAAGGGCGGCTGCTGTTGTCAAAGATTGTGCCCCCACTGGTAGAGCGCCTGTGATGGGACAACTACTGTCAGTCATAGAGGAATTCCTGGTGAACCTAGAACATCACAAACAGAAGAGAGAAATGGCGAGGTGATTATACAAGCGAGTGGAACTAGTGTTGGCGTGATTAAGACAAATGAAAGTGTGAGGGGTTTACATCAATCCACACTCACCTTCTTTCAGAAACCATTTCAGTTGAATGAAGCTGAAAAAGTGCAAGAGCGCTCTGTTTCAAGAGGGAGAACCACTACGAGACAAGCATCGTATTCAGCAAAACAGAAAAATAGTAGTCCAGCAAAACAAGTGAAATTAATCCGAAGATAGAGGCAAGTGGTTTGAATCTTTCATCTCCAGTACTTGAGACTATACATTTTAAACTTCTACAGAAAGGACTAGGGTTATACCCACTGCGAGTGATAATATTGTGTCAGCATTAATAATTTTGAAACTATTCCTTAGGGATGTGAGTTTAAAATTATTTAAAAATTCTGTTTCTTTACAATTGAGTTGCAAAAGATGCAGTACTTTTATTCCCATGAATCAACCTGTTGTTATTGCTTTTCATGACTTGTGTGAAACCGAGTTAAGACGTTTGTATTCTGACGTCCCTAGGAAGAATTATAACTTATCCTATAATGAATTTGTAGCCCTGAAAGACTCACAAAATAGTTTCAGTATAGTAATTAAACAGGCAGATAAGGGGGGCGTAACTGTAATTATGGATAAAGACAATTATTTCTCCTCAGTGGCTAGATTATTGTTGGATACTACAGCATTTAAAGTCATATCACAAATGGAGGTTAAAAAATATATTAGCAATATTAATATGTATATTTATGACCTACAACTATCTGGAGATATAGACTTGGATTTATTCCACTATTTTACAGTAACATGCCCCATTATACCTCAGTTATATGGTATACTGAAGATTCATAAATCTTGGATTGATCTACCTATGCGCCCAATAGTTTCGGGCAAGGGGTGGATAACAGAACCCATTTCTGTGTACCTACAGAAGCAATTACACCCTTTTTTATCTGGTTATGAAACTGTGTTGAAAGATATAACTGACTTTATTTTGAAACTTAAATGTTGGTATATGAATTTGGATAAATTAAGGGTCAATGAGAATAATTTATTGTTTGTTACATTAGATATTACTTCATTGTTTACTGTCATTCCTAATGACTATGGTATTAATTCTATTCATGAATTTTTGGTTTCTTTGCCATCATTTACAGCTAGACATATTGAGAATATTTGTTCCCTTCTGGATATAGTATTGTCAAATAATGTTTTTTTGTTTAATAAGCAGTTATACTTACAACTCTCTGGTGTGGCTATGGGTACTCCAGTAGCAAACACTTATGCAAATTTAGTACTATACCAGTGGGAAAAACTATACGTCTATGATGGTAGTAATTTTCTAAACTTTAATGTATGCTTCTACCAAAGATTTGTGGATGATTGTTTCTTGATTTGGAAAGGGTCAATGTCTGAATTGTTTGAATATTTAATTTTTTTAAATAGTACAACTAGTTTCTTGAAGTTCAAGATGGAATATTCAAGTAGTCTGATAAACTTTCTAGATGTTAGTATATCTTTTGTGGATGGTGTAATAAACACAAGTGTATATAAAAAAGAGGTTGATGCAGGGAGATATTTACATGGTTCTAGCATGCATGCTCCACATATATTTAAAAGCATTGTTATGGCACAATTTACTAGAATCAGCAGACAATACAAATGATGTGTGTTTTATGAAACAGCTTGATGAGGCATATTCTGACTTTTTAGATAGCGGGTATAATCCTAATATCTTGACTGAGATCAAAACTAAGACAATAAAAAATAGATCAACTTCTTGCAAACCGATATTTTCGTCTACTGATGATTATATACCTAATAACCAACAAGCTAACATCAAGGAAGAGAAACTTAGATATGTGACTTCCTATAATACTAAAACAATATTTGTTAGAAATATCATTAGTAAATATTGGACTGTTTTGATGGCATCCAATGAAATAAGAACTATTCTGGATGATAGGCCTAATTTTGCTTACAAAAATATGAAAACACTAAAGAGCATGCTATGCTATAAAGATTTTAGAAATGAATATGATGGTCGATGTACCTTTAGAAAGAATGATACATTTAGATGTGGAAATTGTACTTGTTGTGGTGATATTTTTCATAATACGTCTGATGTTAGTACTTTTATGCATCCTGTTACACATAGATTATATACTTTTGATGTATCGGCAACATGTAATACCATCAATGTGATATATTTGGCAACTTGTATTGCTTGTTCATCATTCTATATCGGAAAAACTACTAGAAAATTAAAGGAACGAATAACAGAGCATAAGTCTGAGATTAGGAGGGCATGTGAAAACAATGCGTTATTTAAACACATTCATGAGTATGGCTGTAGTCATAAATTTTATTTTAGAGTGATTGATACTGTTTTTTCATCGATTAGGGGAGGTGATATGGGAAATCTATTAGAAGTTAAAGAGTTTGAATGGATCGTCAGACTTTCAGCAGATAGTTCACCAGGTTTAAATTCTGCTGTTTCTTTAAAACCTATACTAGTTCATATACAGCACACAAAGATAAAATAATGTGTGTATATATAGTTTTTTTAAATACTATCAAAGTGAATTCTTTTTCTATGTATATGTATATGGATTCTTATTTTTTTAGTAGTGTTGTATATTATATTATTTTAATTATTCACATGATGGTGGGCTGCATGTCATGTGATTTGTGACTCCTATTTAAATTGCGTTTTAATTGAACCTGTATTAAGCATTGAGAAAGGGTTTTTTTACCTGAAAGCTTTGTGTGTTGATATAAAGGTTTATTTCTGCTCAGCGTTGGTGGTTTTATTGAACCTAGAACAACCAACAGCTCCCAGCATCCATCACACCATACATCATGGAGGTGGGTGCCACAGTGTCCACAGGAGAGGAGCGTCCAGGTAAGCTTACTGTGTTCAGCAGTGTAATACTGTATCAGTCATTGTGGCAGGCTGTACATACCAGTACACGGGTGTCAGATCTATTTGCATTGGGGGTGCTTGGGTTTTATGCTCAGGTGTGCACACATACTCAGAATGTCAGCAATATAGCCATCATAACAGTAGCTACTGTACAGGGTTTCAAGTTGGAGTTTGACAAGGGCAGAACCAGGTCTTTTGTAGGTATTGTTTAAGCTCAAGGTTGAATTGTATTTTTTGAGAAATATGTCATGTTGAGGGGAAGGGCATTCCAGGTATGAGTGACAGAGAATTTATATAGGGACTTTCCAATGTTCTTTGTAGGTTTATAGATGTCTAGGAGATGTTTGTCAGATGTATGAAGCTGATGCCATGGGTTATAGAGTGATACAATGTTAGAGATGGAGGGACAGGATGTGGGTTTAAAGAGAATAGAGTGTATAATATGCAATTGTGGAAGAACTAGTTGTGTTTGGAATTCAGGCCATTGTAAGGAGTTAAGGGTAAGGCAGTTGTAAGTTTTATAAGGTAGATTGGAAGCAAATTTGGCTATTTTTTGTAAGTTTGCTGTAATTTGGAGAGTAGAGATGACTGAAGGTTAGTAAGGACTGGCGCTGCATACAGAAGACAGGGTAAGAGAAGAGACATGGGAAGGGAGGGTTTGGCAGAGGTTGAGAGTAGTTTGTGGTTACAGTATAGAAGACCAAGTTTCCAGTGTGTTTTTTATACAGTAATTGATATGTATATCAAATTTAAGTTCATCATTGATAGTAATGCCAAGTAATTTAGTATAGGATTCAGGACTAATGGTCATGTTGTAACATGAGGTAATGGAGAAGGACGATTTATGGTTAGCCGGTGTTTTAGGAAGGAAAAGTAACAGTTTTGTTTTTTTTTTTTTGGATTTAGTATTAGTTAATTATCAGTGAGCCAGGTTTCAATGGAGGTGAAGGTGTCTTGGGTAAGAGCAAGGAGTTCTGGATATTGTGGGAGGAGGTAATGAGGGTTGAGCCATCAGCATATTGTAAGAATGTGGAGCGGTTAGTGGCAGTGTATAATTGGTTAGTGAATATATTGAACAACAGTGGACCCAATATAGAGCCTTGGGGAATGCCAGTGTTGACAAGTAGAAATGGTGTGGTGACAGACTGCCAGTGAATAGATTGTTGTCTATCAGATATGTAACTAGAGAACCAGTTTATAGAGGGGGTCGAGAGATGGAGATAAGAAAGTCTGAATAACAAACATTTTGGGGTGAGAGACCATATCAAAATCCTTGGATAGATCCTGAAATAGACAGGAAACTAGAAGGTTGTTGTCATGGACTTCTGCAACAATTTGGGTGAATGAGAGTAATGCAGTAGATGTGCTGTGGTGGGGTCTAAAACCATGCTGGGTGGGAGTTAAAAGACTGTTGTCTAGCAGGTGTTTAAGTAATTGGGTGTGGACACATTTTACGAGAATTTTGGAAATGGGGAGAGTATAGTATAGATAGTTGGATGGGTCAGCGGAGTTACCACCTTTATGGAGAGGGATAGTGAAAAAGGCTTTTCATATGTGGGGGACAAGGGCTTTGGTAATGGAACAATTTATGAGAATAGAGACAAGGTAGAAAATGGATTTGGCAGGGATTTTAGGGAAGTGGAGAGGTAATTTATCAACAGAGGGTGAACAGGGTTTGAGCTTATTCAGTTGGGTTTTGATGAATGTGGTGGGAACAGGTTGAAAGGAGAACATATTGGAGGAGGAGAGTCTGGGAGATAAGGGCAGAGCAGAGGCAGTGGACTTTGTTGAGTTAATTTTTGAATTGGTTCAATGAAGTGATTGTTTATTAGAGCAGCAGTCTCTGTGGCAGTATGGTGAGGGAAGGAGTTGGGGGTTGAGGGGTTACTGGGGTGGAGGATTTTGTTGATGACAAACCAAACTTTTTTGTGGTCTTTGTGTGGGCTATATTGGTTGGAGTTAAGGAATGTTTTTTGTCTTTAATGATTAGTTTTTTACCCAAGTTTCTAAGTTCTTTGCAATGTTGTAGAAGGGAAGGGGTTATATTCTTGATCCAAGTTTTCCAGGCAGCATCTCTCTGATGCATAAAAGAGCATATTTGCTTGGTGAGCCAAGGGGTACAGTTTGATTTTGCCTGATTTTTCTGGATGGAGCCATGGAGTTTAGTACATCTAGAAATATCTTGTTGAAGGTAGTTACAGCATCATTAAGGGTGAGGTTATAAAGGAAGTTTAAATTGATGTTGGATAGTATAGAGTTGAACTTAACAGGATTGAATTGAGTCATATTGTCACATTCTCTATTGTGTTCTTTGGGTGAATGGTTGAAATCTCTATGAATATAGGTAGGGGAATGGTCACTTACAGAGTTAACAAGAATGCAAGGGCTATGAAAGAGACTGGGATTGGAAGTAAGTATCCAATCTATTATAGACCCGGTAGTAGTGTTTTTGTTGGTCCTGGTGGGTGAGGTAATTAGTTGGTGGAAGCCAAATAGATTGAAGCTCTGAGTAGGTGGTGAGGAGGACAATGAAGCCCAGTCAATGCTGACGTCATCAAGTATAATGGTTTCATACAGAACATGTTGGGTGAGCCAGGAGAAAAAGTTTTTGAGAATAGGGGTGTTGTCACCTGGAGGAATGTAAATGGATATGATGGCAAATTTTTTGCGAGGGTTCAGTTTGCAATAATGATTTCAGCAGGGGCAAAGCTGAGGCAGTCTTACTACTACTGGCTTATCATTCTCAATATAGGTGTACTGGGTTTTATGTTTAGTTCTATCATATACACTGTCATACTGCATACCTTACAGGTGTATTGCACTGGCAATGTTAACTGGATGCAGCTGAAGTGCATGTTATAACAGGCCTGACTTGACTGTGTATGTTGTTGTGAGTTTGTCTGTTGTGCATGGGAGCAGAGATGTGAAGATGTGGGACTTGGAATGCAGTTGTGGATCCTCATCTGTATGAATCTGTGTGGATTACCATACATAATAGTGCAGGTGGTAATGTACTGCTGTTGTTCTGCTTCCCAAAGGTGACCGGGGAAGGGTTGAAGTCTGTTCCCCTCACAACCTGTCAGTGTTTCATCAGATGCTGATGATGATGGTGGGTGTAGTAAGGCACAGGTGGGGTTGTTGGTGGCTGAATCTGTCCTGGAGGTTGACATCCCTCTTCTGCCCCCATTGTCAATGCATACACTCAGTATGCCCACACATACCCAGTCCCTAGAGGCCACAGATATTGGACAGTCAGAGGGTGGTGACATTGAACAGGGCAGTGTGACAACTATGGCATCAGTGAGTTTTAGACACTGGTCATAGCCAGAGAGCTGGTGAGGTCCCACATAGGGGGATTGACAAGGGTGCTCGTAGGAAGACTGCTGTCCATCCACCACCTGTTGCAGGTGTCACATCATGGGTCACTAGCCGCATGTTTCGGTCCATCATGGAGGCATAGGCACGTTCTGAATGCAACACCAAATGGATGCATAGGGTTATGGGTGCAGCACAGTCTGACATCCGTGACTGCCTCCACCACACTTAGGACACCCTGGATCAGTTCACTGCTGTTGTGGATAGATGGTTGGCTGAGACAGTGTCTGCCTTTGACCGTACAGTGTCTGTGCTGGAACATCTGGTTGGAGTTGGGTGTCAGACACGTGGACAAAGGTCAGCAACACCATGTGTTGGGAGTTCACGTGGCCATGCACAGTTACCCTCCCATAATGGCAGTACCTACAGCACTACAGAGAGAGGTGTGCTGTCCACACCATGACGTGGCAGGCCATGGGGCACATGGTCCTGGGTGGTCCCATGGGGGACACAGCTCCAGCATTTGCAGTCACCATCAGGTACTAGCACCACATCTGACCTTGGGCATGATGGTGCCAGTGCTACTCCTGGCAGAGCCAGTTCACGTGTTTGTGGCCAGAGATGGTGAACTATCCACTCTACCATGTATGGTTCATGACATTCCAACATATGCATGTGTAGGGATAGCAGTGGGCTTGACTGTGTGCATGCACACACTAAAACAACACTGTTGCATGCAGGTCACCAACAGACGCACATGGCACCTCTCCATGGCCCATCTAACCCGCACCATTTCCTGACTCACACACATGCTGTCACCTGTTTTGCACAGCCTAGGCCTCTGGCACCCCCACACCCTGTGCATGTGATAATACCTGTGCCACATTCCTACCATCTCTGCCATCGATGCAGGGAAATGCAAATATATGCCTGATGCACAGGTTGACTATATTACTTTACATGTACTTGTGTAGTGCAATACTGCTTTGCCATGGCACTTGTGGGCCACTACAGGCATTTCATGCTGGCATGTGTCATGACTACATATCAAAGTTTGTGTATCTTTGTTGCTTCATGTTAGACTGGCAATAGTGTTACAGAATGATAGGTGTGTCATGGCCCTGTGTATGTGTTTGTTCCAGGTGTCTGAGGGGTTAAACAGTAGACACATGGTGGCAATACAGTGGTACAGGATGGCATGGTGGCACAGCAGAAATATGATGTCAGCAAGGTAAGGCAGTATACATGAATGGCTTCCTAGGTACATATGTGTGTAACAGTGTATCAGGGACAATGGGGGCAGTCAGTGTAATCATGCATTCATACTTTGTAACAAGGTCTGCTACTCTCTACATGTCACCTGGATTTTCTGAACATACAAATCTAGAAGGTGGCGAACATCAGTTATGCTTATGTGGAGGAGGGCAATTTAGAGGCCAGCAGCTAGTCACATGCTCATAAAATGCATAACCATTGCAGGAAGACAGCCCATATGGGCACATCTGTATTGCTGCAAGGGGATATATTTACACACACACCCACGCACAGTTGGCTGATGTGAGATTAGAACCCCTACCTATCTACTATTACACACTACTTATCGCATGCACCACGGAGTTTATCTGATATTAGATTGTCAGCTAGCACCCTTAAGGTAGATGACATCAGCAGGTCTTGTAAAGGAAGCAAATGTAGAGGCCAGCAGCTAGTCACAGGGCCTTAAAATGCATGCTTAAAAACCTCAGCTTTGGCCGGCTAACAACTTGCTATATTCAACTGGACGTATAAGAGAATTTAAGTACCTTTATCTGCTTTTATTTTTCAAAAAAATACAGTATTTAAATTGATTTTAACTGTGTGGAAAGAATATTTAGCTGAACTGGAAGTTTTCACTCTGCTCTTCAGTGTGGAAGAAATATTAGCTGAACTGGTAGTTAGTCAGTGTTTGCTGAATTTTGTTATTTGCTAGTAATTACAGGTGTGGGGGTAGTCACATTCTTTGATTTCCTGTCCTTGCCTATTTAAGTGGTACAGTGTGAAATATTTTCTGCTTAGAAACCTCAGCTTTGGCCGGCTAACAACTTGCTATATTCAACTGGACGTATAAGAGAATTTAAGTACCTTTATCTGCTGTTTTTTCAAAAAATACAGTATTTAAATTGATTTTAACTGTGTGGAAAGAATATTTAGCTGAACTGGAAGTTTTCACTCTGCTCTTCAGTGTGGAAGAAATATTAGCTGAACTGGTAGTTAGTCAGTGTTTGCTGAATTTTGTTATTTGCTAGTAATTACAAGTGTGGGGGTAGTCACATTCTTTGATTTCCTGTCCTTGCCTATTTAAGTGGTACAGTGTGAAATATATTCTGCTTTAAAACCTCAGCTTTGGCCGGCTAACAACTTACTATATTCAACTGGACGTATAAGAGAATTTAAGTACCTTTATCTGCTTTTTTTTCAAAAAAATACAGTATTTAAATTGATTTTAACTGTGTGGAAAAAATATTTAGCTGAACTGGAAGTTTTCACTCTGCTCTTCAGTGTGGAAGAAATATTAGCTGAACTGGTAGTTAGTCAGTGTTTGCTGAATTTTATTATTTGCTAGTAATTACAGGTGTGGGGGTAGTCACATTCTTTGATTTCCTGTCCTTGCCTATTTAAGTGGTACAGTGTGAAATATTTTCTGCTTAAAACCTCAGCTTTGGCCGGCTAACAACTTGCTATATTCAACTGGACGTATAAGAGAATTTAAGTACCTTTATCTGCTTTTTTTCAAAAAATACAGTATTTAAATTGATTTTAACTGTGTGGAAAGAATATTTAGCTGAACTGGAAGTTTTCACTCTGCTCTTCAGTGTGGAAGAAATATTAGCTGAAATGGTAGTTAGTCAGTGTTTGCTGAATTTTGTTATTTGCTAGTAATTACAGGTGTGGGGGTAGTCACATTCTTTGATTTCCTGTCCTTGCCTATTTAAGTGGTACAGTGTGAAATATTTTCTGCTTAAAACCTCAGCTTTGGCCGGCTAACAACTTGCTATATTCAACTGGACGTATAAGAGAATTTAAGTACCTTTATCTGCTTTTTTTTCAAAAAATACAGTATTTAAATTGATTTTAACTGTGTGGAAAGAATATTTAGCTGAACTGGAAGTTTTCACTCTGCTCTTCAGTGTGGAAGAAATATTAGCTGAAATGGTAGTTAGTCAGTGTTTGCTGAATTTTGTTATTTGCTAGTAATTACAGGTGGGGTAGACACATTCTTTGATTTCCTGTCCTTGCCTATTTAAGTGCTACTGTGTGATATATTTTCTGCTTAACTACCTCAGCTTTGGCCGGCTAACAACTTGCTATATTCAACTGGATGTATAAGAGAATTTAAGTACCTTTATCTGCTTTTTTTTCAAAAAATACAGTATTTAAATTGATTTTAACTGTGTGGAAAGAATATTTAGCTGAACTGGAAGTTTTCACTCTGCTCTTCAGTGTGGAAGAAATATTAGCTGAAATGGTAGTTAGTCAGTGTTTGCTGAATTTTGTTATTTGCTAGTAATTACAGGTGTGGGGGTAGTCACATTCTTTGATTTCCTGTCCTTGCCTATTTAAGTGGTACAGTGTGAAATATTTTCTGCTTAAAACCTCAGCTTTGGCCGGCTAACAACTTGCTATATTCAACTGGACGTATAAGAGAATTTAAGTACCTTTATCTGCTTTCTTTTCAAAAAAATACAGTATTTAAATTGATTTTAACTGTGTGGAAAGAATATTTAGCTGAACTGGAAGTTTTCACTCTGCTCTTCAGTGTGGAAGAAATATTAGCTGAAATGGTAGTTAGTCAGTGTTTGCTGAATTTTGTTATTTGCTAGTAATTACAGGTGTGGGGGTAGTCACATTCTTTGATTTCCTGTCCTTGCCTATTTAAGTGGTACAGTGTGAAATATTTTCTGCTTAAAAACCTCAGCTTTGGCCGGCTAACAACTTGCTATATTCAACTGGACGTATAAGAGAATTTAAGTACCTTTATCTGCTTTCTTTTCAAAAAAATACAGTATTTAAATTGATTTTAACTGTGTGGAAAGAATATTTAGCTGAACTGGAAGTTTTCACTCTGCTCTTCAGTGTGGAAGAAATATTAGCTGAAATGGTAGTTAGTCAGTGTTTGCTGAATTTTGTTATTTGCTAGTAATTACAGGTGTGGGGGTAGTCACATTCTTTGATTTCCTGTCCTTGCCTATTTAAGTGGTACAGTGTGAAATATTTTCTGCTTAAAAACCTCAGCTTTGGCCAGCTAACAACTTGCTATATTCAATTGGACGTATAAGAGAATTTAAGTACCTTTATCTGCTTTTTTTTTCAAAAAAATACAGTATTTAAATTGATTTTAACTGTGTGGAAAGAATATTTAGCTGAACTGGAAGTTTTCACTCTGCTCTTCAGTTTGTCCCACCCACCCTCCCTGTTTTTGTGTTGGTGTTAATCTTAGTGGCCTTGCAGCTGCCCGCCCCTCTTGTAAATTTGTGTTTGGATACTCCTTCTGGGCCCATCTCATTTGCTCACTCAACTGAGTGCAGTGAGATCATATTCTGATTTCAGGCACTCCTACTGTGTACAAAGAGAGCATCTGGGAAACAGAAAAAAAAATAAGCTTGTTTCCTGCCTTTCCTGTTAAGTGGTATAGACTATTTGTAGGCTTTTGAGCCCCCAAGCCCTTCTGTGTTGGAGGGAAGCCTCCTAGCTTAGTTTTTTTCCCTATAACTAGCCAGTTTTCTAGTTTCAGCATGCAAATCTGTTTCTTTGATCTCAGCACTTGTTCAGAAAAAAAAAAAATTTAATCTGCTTTTACTGTACTTGTGTTTCTACCTACTTCTTTTTACTTTTGCACCATCTTAAAAGTACTCAGTTGTATTTATTACTGCTTGGTGTAACTCATTCTAAGCCTTCTGGTTTAAACACTTGGGCTTCGGACCAGTTGTTTTGCACTGAGAGGGTTTGTGGTCTGCACTGTAGTGGCAGAACAGGTAGCTTACATCCTTCTAGGTTGGGAACTGCTGATTGAGGGCTCAGTGTCTGTTATTCTAAAAGTGTATTAATTCTGGTTTAAGCACTTAGGCTTTCAGGCCAGTTATTTTACATTAAGAGGGTTCGTGGTCTGCACTCTTGTGGGAGGAGAGGCTGGACTCTGCCCTTCTGAGCTGGGAATTTCTGATTGAAGGCTTATAGTGCATGCATATCTGAACTGCTTCTTACTGAAGTTGGTGCGCCTTGTTTGCTGTGGCATAGACTGGATTCGGGCCTGCTGGATCTAGCTTTGTTTGTGTAACTTGAGCACTAATCCAGGCATTCTCTAAAGTATTCAATTGTATTTATTACTACTTGGTAGTAACATGATTAAAGTTTAGCTGTCATTCTAAGTCTTTTGGATTAAGCACTTGGGCTTCTGACCAGTTGTTTTACATTAGGAAGGTTTGTGGCATGCACTGTGGTGGCAGGACAGGTAGCTTTCATCCTTCTAAGTTGGGAACTGCTGATTGAGAGCCCAGTGTCTGTTATTCTTAAAGTGTATTAGTTCTGGTTTAGGCACTTGGGCTTCAGGCCAGTTATTTTACATTAAGAAGGTTTTTGGTCTGCATTCTTGTGGGAGAAGAGGCTGGACTCTGCCCTTCTGAGCTGGGAATTTCTGGTTAAAGGTTTATAGTGCCTGAATATTTGAACTGTATCTTACTGAAATTGGTACACCTTGTTTGCTGTAGCATAGACTAGATCCAGGCCTGCTGAATATAGCTTTGTTTATATGCTTGTTGTTTGTTTGCTTGTTATTTCCCTGGAACACTAATTCCACCTAATACGTGGCTTCTCAGCGCTTCTGTGGCTCACTAGTGATATCTGCATTGCTTACTGTACTTATTTCCTTGTTTCACTTGAAAGAAAGTTACTGTTTGTCATTTTTGCATTTAAGTTACCTGTAACACATTGCACTGAAGTTACCTGGCACTTGCTCACTAAAGCAATTATATAAGTCAGCACTAAAAATTAAAAGCACTACACCCTCACTCCCCACTGGCCCTGGTTTTCAATTATTAAGGAATTCCCAATATTATTCTAGCATGTCCAAAGGTCAGTTGTCAATCTCCTCTCCGGTCCAGCTGGTGAATCTGGGAATCTTGAGGCAATGTTACAACTGCCTCATGTACACAGACAACCCTCTCCTCCTCCCAACAAATTCCAACACATGTGAGAGATGCAACCATATAGCCAAACTGGAGGCTAAGCTCTCTCAACTCAGTACTGGCATAACCAGTCAGGAGGAGAAGGAAACCATACTCACTACAATTCCAGTCTCACATAGACCTACCACGACAGCAAACCAAACACATAATCACACAAAAACATACTCAGAGGCTCTAAATAAAGATCTGCCGAAGCAGCAGAGACCTCCAAAGCAGACACCCAAGCAGCCGCTACCCCAAAACAAAACACATGCAACACATATCTCACAAAGCCAGTGTGCCAAACAGTCACAGCCCTTAAGACTAAACAACACACCTGATACACTTATAATAGGTGACTCTATCATCAGGCACACTGACGTCCCGCTCACCAGGCTGAACAAGGAGAGGGTCATGGTGAGCAGCCTGTCGGGTGCTAGGATCCGCCACATAACACAAGCACTCAGGTCACTCCAAGGCAAGTACAAATATGACTCAGTCATTGTCCATGCTGGTGTGAATGACCTGAGACGTACCTCCCTGGATTACATGAAAAGAGACATAAAGGAGCTCTCTGAGCATGTAGCCCAGGCCGGTATGACCCTGACCTTGAGTAGCATCTTACCCTCACCAAGAATGATGCCACAATATGAAGACAAGATGATCAATTTCAACAATTGGCTTAAGTACTGGTGTCATTCAAAGGGGATCCAATGCCTGTCAGCTTGGGATGATATACTTGACAAGCCACGATGCTTCGCTAGGGATGGCTTGCACCTGTCACCCCTGGGCTTTCAGATATTGGCAAAGGCTCTTGCTACCCCCATAGTGCCTTTTTTAGGCAAGGCTCAAAAGACAAACCCACCTCCATAGGTATCACAAGGGATAAGAAACTAAGAGTAATGCTACTCAACGCCAGAAGTCTAAACCTCAAGATGCACGCACTCGAAACTCTCCTTAGCATGGAGAACATCGATATCTGTGCAGTAACATAAACCTGGTTCAGGGCTCCTGAGAGCACCCCAGCACTACCAGGTTATACCTCATACCATGCTTTTTGGCCCCAAAACTTGGACCGAACCACAAAAGGAGGGGGAGTATCGATATTCATCAAAGATACCCACACCTCCAGGTTGGTGGCAAAGCACGAAGCATCAGAGACTATCCATGTGCAACTAACAGTGGGTAAAACTGCCTTCCAGTTTATAGCCTGCTACAGACCACCCTCCCAAACCCAGGAACCCCACTCGGCCTTCCTGAGAACACTGGAAAATATGAAGGTCTCTCCAAACACCATTATATTGGGCGACTTCAACTACCCAAACATAGACTGGGAGCATTACTCTAGCTCCAACACCCTAGCCCAAAGGTTCCTAGAATTTATAAACTCAAATACTATGGAACAACTTCTTACCACTCCCACAAGAGGGGAAAACATACTGGACCTGATCATCACCAACATGGGGACTCTATGCTCCAGACCAGAAGTGTATCCCTCACTGGTAAGATCAGACCATAAACTAATCTCACTGGATATTCACATCCCGACCCCACCCCCTGCCCAGAAAACCACAGTGAAAAACTTCTCTAAAGCAAATTTTACACTCCTGAAAACTGAGGTGGAATCCTTCAAAGCCCCCGGGCCTGTGGAAAATACAGCCCAGACCGCAGAATCCTTTATAAACGCATTCTATGAACACCTTCAGGAATGCATGGATCATGCGATCCCAAATAAAACCAAGACCCAATCCTCCAAAGGCAGACGTCCTGTCTGGTGGACCCCAGCCATAAACAAACTATACAATAGAAGGAGGAAGCTACTAAATGATAAAGCAAAATCCCAAAAAGGGAAGGCATCACTGATCAGTATTAGCAAAAAACTACGGGCACACATAAAATTGTCTAAGGCCAGCTTCAAGAGAAAAATTGCACAGGACACTAAGGATAATCACAAGGCTTTCTTTAGTTATGTTAGGAACCTGGGTAGTAATTCCCAGATATGCTCAGAATTAGTCCAAAATGACAAAAATACACCGAACCCACAGACATTGCCAACATCCTAGCTGACAGGTTCAGCGCAAACTCCCCTCCCACCAAAAGGGCAAATATCTATCCCAGCAGAGTGCTGCCCCTGACATCTCAGATGCTCAGGTAAGAGCCGCCTCTCCAAAGCAAAAACACAGCATCAATGGGACCAGATGGTGTCCCGGCTGCGTCCTACATGAACTCAAAGAAGAGCTAAACCCAAACATAAAACTACTGTTCAATCTCAGCCTTACTACAGGATATGTGCCCAAAGAGTGGCGTACAGCAACAGTGGTCCCTCTCCATAAAGGTGGTGCCTCAACGGATCCTGGAAACTATCGCCCCATAAGCCTGACTAGCTTCGTCTGCAAAGCTATGGAAAGGATCATCATGGACCTCATAAATAAAGATATTGGGGACCTACAAACACTGGATCCTACCCAGTTCGGCTTTGTTAAGGGCAGATTCTGCCTCTTAAACCTGGTCGATTTCTTTGAAACAGTCACCAAGGCCATTGACGAGGGGAAGGTGGTCCACACAGCCTACCTGGACCTCGCAAAAGGCTTCGATACAATACCCCACTCGGGCATTATAGATAAGCTCACCAGCTTAAATATAAACCCCTATGTCACTAGATGGATTGCAAACTGGCTCAAGGACAGAACCCACATGGTTAGAATTGCTGGAGCCATGTCAGACTCCAAACCAGTTACAAGTGGTGTCCCACAAGGCTCAGTCCTGGGACCTCTCTTGTTCGGTATATATTTCTCGGAGGTACAGGCCAACACGGAAGGACTGTGGCTGACCAAGTTCGCAGATGACTGCAAACTGGGTGCCATAATCGACTCTCCAGCTGACACAAGCATCCTCCAAAAGGGCCTCATAGAAACAGACAACTGGTGCCAGAGCCATGGCCTCAAGCTAAATGCCAAAAAGTGTATAGTCATCCCCTTTGGCAAAAACAAAGTGCCCACAAATTACCACATAGGTGGAAATCCATTAAGTTCAGAAGAAGTAATTAGGGACCTGGGGACCCAAGTTGATAGCAATCTCTCATTTGACAACCACGTGGCCAAAGTGGTTGGAAAAACATTTTATATAGCCCACCTAATCATGAAGGGATTCACATCTAGATCAGGGAAGGTCATCGTGCCTCTTTACTCATCCCTCATCAGGCCCATAATTGAGTACAATGCCCCTTTTGGGATGTACCTTACCAGACACCTGCAGCAACTGGAAAGACCCCAAAAGTACCTCACCAAGAGGATCAAAGGGCTCAAACAGATGCCATATGCTGCCTGGTTAAAGAAACTCCAGCTCTACTCAGTGGCATACCGCCTGTTCAGAGGAGATCTGTGCCTGATGTATAAAGCCATGTCCAACCCGGAATTAATGGACATGCTGCACCTCAGAAAATCCAAATCCCATCGAGCTACACGCTCGAGAGACTTGAACCTCAGCACTGAAATAAATAGGACATGCTGGAGGGACAGATTCATAACCCAGAGGCTCCCTTCACTCTGGAATAAAATCCCAGTCCAGATTAGGCAGAGTCCCTCATTGACTCTCTTCAAGAGGAATCTTGATGAGTGGATGGGAGATCGTAGGTTTACCCCGTGTATCACTTCTGTGTCACTGTTAGATAGAGGCACAGTATACTAACATCGAAAAAGGGCATAGCAAAATAAATTTAAAATGGGTGGCGAAAGCCAAACACATTCTGGCTAGGCTTATAAATGCCCTAGGGCAGATAGCCTAGTATGAACCTATGAACCTATGAACCTATAACCATTACACAGAAATAGGCCAGATGGGCATGTCTGTAGTGCCACAAAGGGCTATATTTACATATACACTTAAACAAGTTGGATGATATCAAATTAGAACTCCTACTTATCTACTAATACACACTAAAGCTCGTAGTACTTATCACAAGCGTCACAGAGTTTATTTAGCATTGGACTGCCAGCCAGTGCTTGTAAGGTGGATGACATCACCAGACCTTGTATGGGAGCACAATTTAGAGGCCAGCAGCCAGTCACAGGGCCAGAAAATGCCTACCATTGCACAGAGATAGTCCATATGGGCATGTCGATAGTGCTGTAAGGGGATATATTTACATACACACACACACACACACACACACACACACACACACACACACACACACACACACAGTTAGCTGATTTGAGATTAGAACCCCTACCTATCTACTATTACACACTACACCTCGCAGTTCTTATTGCATGCACCACTGAGTTTATGTGATATTACACTGTCAATCAGCACCCTTAAGGTGGATGGGGTCTATATTCCGTTGTCGAAAAGCGTTTTCATTGCACGTCTTTTCATCAACATGTAAACATCAAACTACCAAAACTCTGAAGTGCCACTTCAGCAAATGTTTTCCCAGGGGAAAAACATTGCTTGGCCGTTGTCAGGAATTTGCCCTTTCCTCCACTGTAGTGTGATCTCAGAGTTGGTATATTTCATAGGGTCTCACAATTTGTTTTGGTTTTGGCTGATCAAGTGATTTTTTTCCCCTCGGGAATAATTTGCTGAAATGACCATTCAGAGTTTTGTTAGTTCGATGTTTACATGTCGATGGAAAGGTGTTCATTGAAAATGCCTTTCAACAACGTATTATAGACACTGTGGATGACATCAGCAGGCCTTGTAAAGGAGGCCCATGTAGAGGCCAGCAGTTAGTCATAGAGCCTTAAAATGTATAACCATTGCACAAATGAACATATCTGTAGTACTGCAAGGAGATATATTTACATACACACTTACACAAGTTGATTGAAGTGAGATTAGAACCCATACCTATCTATATTACACCCTACAGCTCACAGTACTTATCGCATGCAACACAGGTCATGTCTGTAGTATATGTGGATTCAGGCACAGCACTTGTGTAGTATGCAAAGTGGCCTTGTGTTAGACAGCATGTGTGGCCTGCAGAGTGATACTGCTTGGCACTGTTATTGTATTTAGTGTCCTAGGAGTGGGATATTTGGTAATAACCCTGCTATGTGTGCACAGTTACCAGTATGCCCATATGTGGCTGTTTGCAGTTTGATAGGTGGACATGTGGCCAGGGACAATATCACCTGTCCAAGGCTTGCGTTGCAACCATTGTACATTATGCCACCTGCTCACCTGTGTCTGTCTACAGGGTGAAATTCTGCAGGCACAGAGGTCTGTGGGTGAATGGATTATGTACTGTTGCGGCCTTGGTCTGGTTCCATCGGACAACTGTTGTGATGTGTAAGTGCAGATAACCTCAACATTCTGCAGTATTTGGGGACATTTGTACATCCCCACACATATCTATATAACTGTGTATAACAGGGATGTCTCCTTAACTGTTGTGTGTGTGCATTATGTAAATGTGTTATGTAGATATATGTGGAGAGTCAATGTATCATTGTACTTTATATATATATATATATATATATATATATATATATATTTTTATCATATATATATATATATATATATATATATATATATATATATAGATATATATATATATATATATATATATATGTGTGTGTGTGTGTGCCACATATTGGTAGCTACACTAATCAAGCATGAGGGGGGAAGGGAGAGACAGATATGTATACGTAGCTGTATGTATGTACAGACATATTTCCACATAGCAGGTCTTTGGGCGGAAGAGGCAACAGACTTGGGCTCATATTAGCTAAGTGTAGGAGCATGCCCAGTGTGACTGTCAGTAATTACAATGGGACTCCAGGCCAGAGGTACTTGTACTCCAGTCCAGGATTATGTGTGCTGCAGGCCATTGGCTGCTGTACCTGTTACCACAGTACAGCACTTCCCTGATATTGTCCAAGGCATTCCTCAGCTATTTGCTGACTTTAAAATCGACTTCTACCTCTCAAATGTACAGAGCTACACAGAATGTCCAGATTTTTGCCTCATATTTTGGTCCGTTTTACATAACATAATTTTCTGGCAAATTAGTGGTAAAGCATTGAAGACTGAAGTTAAGAAATAATGACAGACAATTGAGTTTCAGACTCCATACACATCAGGAGATTCATGCTAATGCAAGACCTGTTTTCTATCAACATTTTACATTTGTAAGAGCAATATTTAAAACCTGTCCCTATTTGTGGGCCTTTGTCTCACTTTTAGTCATGGCATTGGCCAAATTTCTTGCTCTAAGAGATTGACAGGTATGATGTGATTAGGGTACATGATGTAACACCACACACAGGGTGACACTCTCCATACCTCTCCCTGTCCATGTTTTTGCAGAATGTCCAGAATTTTGCCCCATATGTCTGCTCTGTTCCTCATACATTTGTGGTTTTCTGTTAATATACTGTAAAATGCAGTCACTGAATTGTTGTAACTACTGAGACATTTAAGTGATGGCCTTTATATCCTGAAGATAATTTGACCCGTTGCAACCTGCTGTTATACTACCACCTTCTAGGTTACTTGGAGCATGTATAATGTCTGTCTGTAGGTTTGGCCTTTTGTTCCTCCATTCACTCTGGCTTTATCCAGCTTTCTTGTGGTAACAGATTGACTGGTTATGACAGTTTGTAGGAATGCCACAATACAACTACCTCAAATGCAAAAGATGTGGCTACTTCCAGATTCAAACCATCAACACCATCACCCATGCTAATGTCCCTAGCCTAGGCTGCTAGACAGGGATGTGTCATTCATTACACTATCAAAGGCATACAGTCATACATTGTCACTCCTGCATTACATGAGACATAGAACATGTGGCCAGTTTCTATGTCACACCCCTGGAATTGGGTGGTCTGCTGATATATCATTGCAGATATACTACTACAGCAGTTGTATGAGTACACTGATGAGTTGAAGGTGGGGGATGACCAGCACATACTCTGCTGGCATACACATTCATGTGACTGTCCTGTGACCTCACTGTTTGGCATCTCCCTTGAATAACATAGTGGGGTTTCCAGTCATGTGGCCTAATGAATATTATGGGACACATGTTATTGGACAGAGTACCTGTTGTCCCAAGTGGCTGTTAGAGCTCTGCAAGTAGCCCAGTAGCCCATTGTATTCCCTTGCATACATGTGGTAAGTCCATACATATGCTGCCATATTCTAGTACCCCTTACAAGTGTTGATTAGCTGTGTGACTTACCTTGTGAATGCAGCAGTTGACAGACCTGTAGTTTGCAGATGACTTTGTCTGATGCATGCTCACACCCAATACATGGTGAGGCACAGGTTGTGTGGCCTGGCTGGCATTATTTTTACTAATATGTATGCGAGTCGGAGTAAGGTGTCAGTCCCTAGGGCCCTAGGTTTTCAGTGCATGTGCTATGCTTTGTCTCTTGACTAAGAACAGGGCATACTGGGCATGCCTACATCTACCTACAGGGACAACCTCAGAGTTTTCTTCCTTGGAGTCTCCCCGTGGGTGTGGTTGTGATGACCTAAGCACTGGTGGGGGGGGCTGTGTATCCCTTCCCTTTGCTGATCCTGCTGCAGCTATTTCTGCAGAATCATATTATGTAGCACAGCACATACTGTGAACATGTGTACACATGTGGCTGGAGAGTACTGCAGGGCTCCACCAGATATATCGAGGCACCGGATCCATGACTTCAGCAGCCTAAACACACTCTCTATGATGTTCCTATTTTGTGCGTGTGCCTCATTATTGCATTCTTCGAATGGATGTGTTTACATTTCTGATGGGTGTCATCATCTATGGTTCCAGTGCATAGCCAGCATCTCCGACTAAATGGCCGTGTAGGATGTCCCCCAGCAAACTTCTAGTATAGCTGTAATGCTTGCTAGATATTGGAGTCATGATAACTGCCAGGGTTGCCAGCACACACATTCATGGTTATGCCGTGGGCATTGCACACAACCTGGCAGATGATGGAGTGGTACCCCTTGTGGTTGAAGTAGATTCTACTCTCCTCACTGGGTTGTGCCTTGATGTGTACATGAGTGCAATCTATGGCACCCAGTACCACAGGTTAGTGTATTACACAGTAGAAGTGTTGCATACTGCTGGCTCTTGCCTCACAGGTGGGGGAAAATAAATGTATTTACTGGCATGTGGTAGCATGGCATCCAGGAACTGGTAGTGTACCCTGGATGCTGATGCCTGTACGACCCCCATCATGTCCTCAGTTGGTCTTTGGAATGTACCTGTAGCTAGTATCCGAAGAGCTACAAATACCTTTGTTTCCAATGGGATGGGTTCTCCTTTGTTGGCTCTGGGTCTGCGTTGATGTCGGCAGAGCTCAGTGAGTTTTTGTAGTATGTCCCTGTCCACCCTGTAGTGCTTTACAATCTCCAGCTCATGTAGCCCCTGGAAGGTTACCCTGGGCCTGAATACTCTTCTCCTTCTCAATATAGGCCTATGGTCAGCAGCAGCAGCATTGACCTCAGCATCTACCACATACATATGTAGCAGACCTGTAGCAGCCCCTAGATTTCTTCATTTAAAAGTCCCACGTCTGTACTCCACTGGTGGAGAGTATGGGTGTGAAATCAGATTGCAGGGTTTCTACAATCTTTATAGTGCTCTGCTGAAGGTGCAGTCTTTGTGATTGGCTACCTATGATGCATTCCACCTGCCAAGTACATCATTAAGGGCTGTTAATGGCCCTAGTTCAAGTGGAACAAAGATAATCAATAATTAAGATATCATTGCCTTTCTCAGCCAATTTTATGTACAGCCTTCCTCACTCAGCACTGTGGAGCACCATGCAAACACGTGCTTTGAAAGTAAACAATGCTCAGCAGTTGTACATGCCCCCATGAAAGGTCACACTCAGCATGTTGGTGCACCGCACAAACACATTCGAACCAGCTAAAACACGTGCCCTGAAGGTAAGCCAAGCTTAGCAGACACTGTACACTCCCCTGCTCAGCAAAGAGGAGCGCTGAGTGAACAGGTGCCACTGTGCTCCAATGAGCTTAAAATAATGTGGACACACCCCCTTTTGATGTCACATACCTCTTATGTGGACACCAACATGGTTCTCTGCCTGCTTGGATGGGATCTGCAGACACGGATACCCATTTGTGCTATTCAGTAACCCCAGCTCATTGGCATTTAGTTACGTACACACAACCTGGAAACTACACCGTTCCAGTCCCTGCCTTGTTAGCAACCACAGCATTCTACCATTGTACATACTCCATGCAGGGTCCTATAATGCATTACTGTCACATACTACTAATTTTCATTTTTACACTTTTAATTTTTTTTTCTTAACAGCATGTTTGAGCACTGTGGTACGCGACACAAAATAACCTGATTATTAAAAAATATATATTTTAAATTATTTTCCATTAGATGTTGGATGCAGTGGATAGTTTTGCACATATCTGTGTCTGCCATGCTATTTCTGTCCTTCTTACTGCACTTTTACAGCCCCTGCTCTCTGTTTAACATTCTGTACACAGAATCTTTCTGTGTACATTTCAGACACCAACACAGGGTCTGCAGGACTGCCTGTCTGCTTGCTGGATCACTCTACCACCCCTCATTTGCATGTAATTCACCTGCTTATGAGGTGATTTACATGCCACGGACATTTCCGTGTTGGCTCGCTCATGCACGCCCCTCAGCTCTGTTTACTGGATCACAAACCTACTTACTTTCATGTAAGAAGTGTGCCACTATGATTACATGGAAAATAAGTCCATGTAGGCTTTATTAAATTCTCCCTAAGTCTTTCACTGTAAATATAGTAAAATGGTATAGCCATTTATATTCCTCATCATGAAAAATGTTATAGCTAAAAATATAAATACATACTTACAAATGCTTTGAAGTTTAAAGACTAGTGTGAATATAGGTAAAGGCTGCCAGCCTAGCCAGATAGAATTTTGTAGATAATTCTGTCATTTGTAAATATTTATCTAAGCCACAGGCTTGTTCTCTTAAATGTGAAAAGACTGCATTGGATATTGAACTGCAAAAATGTAACAACTGTGCACTGTGCTGTAAGAAAGCTAAGTCAAGCAATTTATGACTGTCTTTGATGTCAAAATTTGGAGCCGATATGTCTAGAGGGAGGCATCTTGCCTATTGTTTTAAGACCAGAGTTAATGGCTAGAATTTGCATGTATAAATGTCCTTTATTGCGTTAGTTTCTGACCAGGTGTAAAGAATGTAAATGTAGTTTCTGTTAGCCTGGGAACACCAGAGAAGTGTGAAGAATGATGTCATGTGAAGCAGCTCTGTGTTATCAATGTAGAGAGAGAGAATCAGAGAGCTCAGAGCATTTGTCTTGAGAACATCCAACATCACCAGCACGGTCTTGCTCTAGATGTGAGTTATTTAGAACTGTGTTTTCTCTTAGAAATAGCTAGGAATTAGGAAGATTAGACTAAGTGTTTTTCTGTGATGTCAGAACTTTTCTACAGTATTATTTTAGTATTTCTCTGTGATCTCTGAACTCTTGATTAGCACTGTGTAGTAAGAAGTATTGTCTTGTGTTTTTATTATTTATTATTAAATATTTTTAAACCTTTCAACTGTGGCTGTTTTGTGTAGAGGTAATTTAAGGTCTAAGAGTACATTGCATGTATATAGTGATACTGTACCAAGTCACTCTAATAAGCCTTGACTGTTCAGTCACATTTACCATTTGGATAATAATATTGCACAGTAATAATTGGTCACCCTTTAAGAAGGGCCTTTGAGTAGCTGATATTAGTGGGTGGTGGCAGCTGGTACTACCTTTTAGACTGGGCAGAAAAGGGGCACAGCTGGAGAACCTGTGCCAGACTTCCCCAGGAGTGCCTGTGTGGTTGTATATAACTCTTATCTCAAAGTGTGTGTGCGTCAGCTACTTGGACAGGGACACGAAGCACTGGTTGGACAGAGAGGGTGCTGGAGGTTTTAGCTTGCCCACTAGGCTGAGATCTGGACCTTATCGCTGTGCCAGTGGGGAGTCTTATTGGGGACCTGAAGAGAAAGGGAGAAACCAGCCCCAGACTTACTGTGATCTCTGTGTGCTCTTAAGGGAAATTGTACTTTACTGTGTGTGTATTTATTATCCTTTCCCTATATGGATGCCCCTCACTGGTGTTAGTGGTGAGGACTGAGGTTCCTTGATTCCTGGGCCAGTGCACGGGCATCACATATTAATTGTTTGGCAGTGGTGGAATATCCTCACCACATATTCATTGATTGGCAAATACGAATTGGCTTGTAGTGGTGTGGGTAGAGTGAATTCCTGCAGCTTGTATACAGTGATCACTGAAGGTGTTTTGTACTTTAAATCAGCCATGCAGTGAGTACTCAGAGTTCAGATCACAATTGTTTTATTTCTTTTGTTAGCTTAGTTAGTCAAGGAGAGCAGGCAGCATGTCAACAGAGGAGTACAGAAAGCTGACAAGGAGACAACTGGCTGAGATGTGCCAGGCTAGGGGACTGGTGCATGGAAACCTGACTAAGGCAGACATGATTGCAGCTTTTGTCACAGCTACATCAGAAAACAGCAACCAGGAGGATGATCAGATGGGCAGTGGAGCTGTACCACCCTCAGAGAATGGACAGATCAACCTTTCTGCAGAGGACTTAAAAATCCATCTGAAGCTAAAGAGACTTGAGTTGGAGGCCAGGCATTTGGAAATAGAAGCAGCTGAGAGACTGAGATGGCTGCAGGCTGAGGAGAATGAGAAACTGCTATGCCTGAAAGCTGAGGAAAAGGAGAGGCAATGGCAGCATGAGAGGGAAATGCTGACTCTTTGCCAGAGTCATGGAGGTAGTGGGGAAGGGAGTAACTATACCCTAGAAGCACAAAAGGTCAGTAAATTTCTTCTGCAGTTTAAAGAGGGGGGTCATTTTGATAGTTTCATTCATATGTTTGAGAGGGTATGTAAATAGTATTATGTTGACCAAAGGCTCTGGGTACGGTTCCTGACCCCCTTACTCCATGGTAAAGCTTTAACTGTGCTGTCTAAACTTGCTGATTGTGAATATTTTGATTATACTACTGTTAAAAATCACTTGTTATAATGTTTTAAGCTAACAACTTAAATGTATATGAAACAGTTTCATGAGCATAGATGCAAGGCAGATGAAAGTGTGTGTGAATATGTTACTGAACTGAGCTCTTATTTTCATAGGTGGGTAAGTGCATGTCAGGTCACCACTTTTGAAGGCCTGGCAGACCTTTTGGTGAGTGGACAAGCCCTTAGCACTTTGCCTGAGGACATGAGGATCTGGTTAGCTGATAGACAATGTGCTACTTCAGATGAGTTGGGAAAGAAGGGAGACCTATACCTAGCAAGCAGGGCATCCTTGCACAGGAAAGGGACCCCAGTACTGCTCATGGGTCTAAAGGAACCTGTGGTGGGCAGCACAGACTGCCCCAAAAGAATCTGCCAGTAGCACGGGAAGCCACTAGTCCAGGTACATGTCCAGCACCTAGGGTTAAATGTTTTGAATGCAACCACTAGGGCCATGTGGCATACAGATGTCCACGGAGGCAAGGTGAAGAACAAAAGGTGAGAGAGCCAGTAAATGGAAAAGACAAAATGACAATAGTAGGTTGTCTTGAGGCAATAGGGGTACCAAACTACCATCCTGCAGATGTCCTGATAGGGAAGGATTTGGATGAGGCAGTACCATGTGTTTATGCAGTTACACGCAGTCAAGCTAGGAGACAAGCATGTGGGTCTGGTAGCCTGGGGGAAACCCAGACAGACTGCATACTTGCAGCCAGGACTGGTGAGGTGGTTACTTTAGGGAGGGAGCTACTCTGTAGCAGTGAGGCTGAATGTGAGCCACAGCTGCTTGTGGGTACTGATGTTCCCTTGGACAGAGTGACTGCAAAGGTAGAGGAGAGTAGTAGTACCCAGGCTGACAGTGAGGCACCAATGTCAGAGGATGCCAGACTTCCTGTGGAAGAGGAGCTGGGAAGGGTTACAAAAAGAGAGTTGAGACAGGCTCAGCTCTCAGACCCTATATTGCAAGGCCTGTGGCAGGTAGCTAGGGAGGCACCTGATTCTCAAGGGAAGGGGGAATCTGTATACTGGGACAAAGGGTTACTCTATAGAGAGTGGACCCCTGAGGGAGGGCTAGAAGGTGTGAGGGTACAGCAGTTGGTAGTGCCTAGAGCCTATTGACTGGTGTTTCTAGCCATAGCCCATGATATTCCCTTGGCAAGTCATATGGGCATAAAATGGGTCTATATTATATGAATGAAGTTTTATAACTTTGAATACCATATGATCGACACTGTATGGTTGAAGTTATAAAACTTCGAATAGTTAAAAAAAAATAAAAGACTAATCCTAAACTAAGGTTTGTAGGGAGGGGGGGGGCAAGCCCCCTGCACCCCACACACCCTGCTCTTTAAATATACCAACTCCATGTGGTAAAGCATAGCCCACCACATGGGGGTGCTGGGGAGCTTACCCCCTGCTTTAACCCATTAGGTTACTTTTTTTTTCTTTTTTCTTTTAACTATTCAAAGTTTTATAACTTCGACCATATAGTGTCGATCATATGGTATTCGAAGTTATAAAACTTCGTTCATACAATATAGACCCCATAAAACGTACATAGAGATGTAATATGTAGAACTTCTATTGGCCTGGAATTTCCAGAGATGTAACAGGGTACTGCAGGACCTGTGAGCAGTGCCAAAAGATAGGCAAGGCAGGAGACAAGGTGAGAGCTCCTTTGATGCCTTTGCTTGTGACTGAAGAGCCATTTCAGAGGGTAGCTATGGATATTGTGGGGCCTCTGAGTACCCCAAGTTCCACAGGGCAAAGATATATCCTAGTGATAGTGGATTATGCTACATGATACCCTAAGGCAGTGGCTCTGTCCTCCATTGAGGCAGAAAGGGTGGCAAATGCTTTGTTAGAGATTTTCAGCAGGGTAGGTTTCCCAAAAGAAATACTGACTGACAGAGGTGCCAATTTCATGTCAGACCTGCTGACTTGTCTGTGGAAGTACTGTGGGTGAAGTATCTGAAGACCATTCCCTACCATCCCCAGACTAATGGTCTTGTTGAGAGGTTAAATTCTACAATCAAGTCCATGCTATGAACATTTGCAGACCAATTTAAGAGGGAGCGGGACAAATATTTGCCCCATCTGTTGATTGCTTACAGAGAGGTTCCCCGGGAATCCACAAGTTTTTCACCCTTTAAGTTACTGTTTGGGCATAGGGTGAGGGGACCTCTAGATTTAATTCAAGATAAGTGGGAAGGTGAGTGTGAACCTCACAAGGAGTTTGCTGTGGCATATGTCCTAAATCTCAGGACAAGGCTCAGGGAATTCAGGAGAACCTGGCAGAAGCCCAACAATAGAAAAAGGTGTGGCATGACAGGAATGCTTGAGCTAGAGAGTATGCTGTGGGGCAGCAGGTAATGTTTCTGATTCCTGTCAGATGCAACAAGCTGCAAGCAACTCGGGAGAGACCCTACAAGGTGGTAAGAAAGATAAGTGATGTTAACTACATGGTGGAACTGCTAAGCAGGAGGCAGGGGCACAAATCGCACCATGTTGACATGATGAAACCTTACCATGATAGGGAGGCCCTTGTGTTGAGCATTTGCAGTGGATTGCAGGAGGAGTCTGAGGGAGATCTGGTGTCAGATCTTCTCAGTGAGGCTCGGACTGACACCTCAGTGGAAGGGGTAGCAATGTCCCAGCAGCTATCTCCTACCCATGTTCAGGAAATCCGAGCAGTGTTACAGGAGTTTGGGGACATGTTCACTGAGAAACCAGGGTGCACCCATCTGGTGCAGCACCAGGTGGATATAGGACCCCAAAGGCCTATTAGGCAGGCCCCATATAGGGTGCCTGAGAGAGAGTCAAACAGACACTGAGGGAGGAGATACAGGAAATGTTGGAACTAGGGGTGATTCAAGAGTCCAACAGTCCCTGAGCTTCCCCAGTGGTGCTGGTACCAAATAAGGATGGCAGCACCAGGTTCTGTGTGGACTACAGGAAATTAAATAGTCATACAGAATCAGATGCTTATCCTATGCCTAGGACAGATGAGGCCCTAGAGCAGCTGGGTGGGACTAAGTATCTTAAAACCATTGAACTTACCAAGGGTTACTGGCAGGTGCCCTTGACTCCTGGTGCTAGAGAGAGAGGTCACCCTTTGTGACACCTATTGGCTTGCATGAGTTCTCAAAGATGCTCTTTGGGATGGAAAATGCCCCAGCAACTTTCCAGGGGCTGGTAGATCATATCCTAGCAGGAGCAGCAGGTTTTGGCCTTGCTTACCTAGATGACATTGCCATCTACAGCCATTCCTGGCAAGAGCACCTTCAACATATTAGGGAGGTGCTGGGCAGGGTTGACCATTAAGCTGAGCAAATGTCAGGTGTGCATGGCAGAGGTCTCCTACCTGGGACATAGAGTGGGGAGTGGTAAGATCAGGCCAGAACCTGCCAAAGTAGAAGCCATTCAGGCATGGCCTGCACCTATTACCAGAAAGCAGGTGAGGGCATTCTTAGGGACAGCAGGGTACTACAGAAAGTTCTTCCTTGGTTATAGTACTACAGCTGCTCCCCTCACAGACCTGACAAGGAAGAACAGGCTAGATAAGGTAGTGTGGACCCCAACATGTGAGCAGGCATTCCAGGAGCTTAAGGAAGCTTTGGGAGGACCCCCTGTGTTATCCAGTCCAGATTACAGCAAATAATATGTTGTGCAGGTGGATGCTTTAAACCATGGGGTGGGAGCTGTACTTAGCCAGATTTCTTCAGAGAGAGAAGAGCACCCAGTGGTTTATCTCAGTCATAGGCTCCAACCCAGGGAGGAATGCTATGCAGCTGTAGAAAAGGAATCTCTAGCCATAGTGTGGGCACTGCAGAAACTTCAGCCTTATCTGTATGGAAGAAAATTCACTGTATTGACAGATCACAACCCCCTAACTTGATTACACAGAACCAGCCAGCAAAATGCCAAGTTGCTAAGATGGAGCCTAAGGTTGCAAGCATGTGACATGGCAGGGCAGCACTGCAGTGGGATTAGCAATGCCAAAGCAGATGGGCTCTCAAGACATGGAATGGGGTAAGATATACTCAGATAGACCTAACCCTCTCAAGCAACAGTTCTCAAGGGTCACTTGAAAAACTAGCTTGAGTTCTCTGTGGGTGTGTGTGTAAAGATAGGTAAAGGCTGCCAGCCTAGCCAGATAGAATTTTGTAGATAATTCTGTCATTTGTAAATATTGATGTAAGCCACAGGCTTGTTCTCTTAAATGTGAAAAGACTGCATTGGATATTAAACTGCAAAAATGTAACAACAGTGCACTCTGCTATAAGAAAGCTAAGTCAAGCAATTTATGACTGTCTTTGATGTCAAAGTTTGGAGCCGATATGTCTAGAGGGAGGCATTCTGTCTATTGTTTTAAGACCAGAGTTAATGGCTAGAATTTGCATGTATAAATGGGGTCTATGTTATAAGAATGAAAGATCAAACTCTTGAATGCTCACATGAGCGAATATTTAAAAACTCAATTTTATTTTTTTTGCATTACAGTGAAGATTGGAATATTTGGCTTTTCCTCACTGTAGTGCGATCTCAGAGTTGGAATATATATTTAGCGGGGAGTGTGTGTGGAGGCGTGCAGCCCCCTCACAATAGTGATTTTGAGTTTTTAAATATTCGCTCATGTGAGCTTTCGAGAATTCGATTTTTTGTTCTTATAACATAGACCCTATAAATGTCCTTTATTGCTCTGGTTTCTGACCATGTGTAAAGAATGTAAATGTAGTTTCTGTTAGCCTGGGAACACCAGAGAAGTGTGAAGAATGATGTCATGTGAAGCAGCTCTGTGTTATCAATTTAAAGAGAGAGAATCAGAGAGCTCAGAGCATTTGTCTTGAGAACATCCAACATCACCAGCACTGTCTTGCTCTAGATGTAAGTTATTTAGAACTGTGTTTTCTCTTAGTAATAGCTAGGAATTAGGAAGATTACACTAAGTGTTTTTCTGTGATGTCAGAACTTTTCTACAATATTATTTTAAGTATTTCTCTGTGATCTCTGAACTCTTAACTAGCACTGTGTAGTAAGGAGTATTGTCTTGTGTTTTTATTATTTATTATTAAATATTTTTAAACCTTTCAACTGTGGCTGTTTTGTGTAGAGATAATTTAAGCTCTAAGAGTACATTGCATGTATACAGTGATACTGTACCAAGTCACTCTAATAAGCCATGACTGTTCAGTCACACTTACCATTTGGATAATAATATTGCACAGTAATAATTGGTCACCATTTCAGAAGGGCCTTCATGTTGCTGATATTAGTGGATGGTGGCTGCTGGTGCTACCTTTTAGACTGGGCAGAAAAGGTGCACAGCTGGAGAACCTGTGCCAGCCTTCCCCAGGAGTGTCTGTGTGGTTGTATATAACTCTTATCTCAAAGTGTGTGTGCTTTAGCTACTTGGGCAGGGACATGAAGCATTGGTTGGACAGAGTGGGTGCTGGAGGTTTTAGCTTGCTCACTAGGCTGAGATATGGACCCGATAGCTGTGCCAGTGGGGAGACTTATTGGAGACCTGGAGAGAAAGGGAGAAACCAGCCCCAGACTGACTGTGATCTCTGTGTGCTCTTAATTGAAATTGTACTTTACTGTGTGTGTATTTATTATCCTTTTCCTATATGGACGCCCCCACTGGTGTTAGTAGTGAGGATTGAGGCTCCTTGATTGCTGGGCCAGTTCAGTGGCGTCTCAACTAGTACAAACCTTTTACTTAAAGGACAAATGTATTGTTTCAGAAAATAAAAGTCCTGCAATAAGAAAATGAAAGTCACTTGTTTTATGCTTGTTTGTTTTAGAAGCAGTTTTTTCAGGAATTCAGCTCACTCTGCCTGTTGAGGCTTACACTGTTCCACTCCATTTCTTCAGTATTGTTAATGATTTTATTGCTGGTAACAAAAGTAGATGCCTCCTCCAGTGTGTTAAATATTTTGGTTTCTTCAGAAATAAGTAATTTCATCTTTACAGGACACACCTAAGTGGCTTTAATATTGCTCTTTTTAATTACTTGATCAGTAGTAAACAGGATATTCTTTTACTCGTTACTTTATTGGAATAATCATTGCCAAATCTGACTACATGTTCACCTATTTTAATAGGTGGGCTAGACCATGCTGTTTTTAATATTTGATCTTTTTTTAAGCTAGACATGAACTTAACTATAATTGAACATTCTGGTGAGCTTTCCTTCTTTGAAGGTGCTCTTAGAGATATATGTCCCCTTTCAATGCCAAAAGATAAGGTTTCAGGTAGATTTAATGTTTTATGTAGCCAGGTAGTTAAGAAATTTATTACATTGTCTCCATCATACTTTTCAGGTATAACATAAAATTCTAATGTTATTTCATCTTAGTCTGTTTTCTAAATCATCAAGTTTTTCTAAGAGCCAGTTATTTTACTTTGTTTTAAAAGAGATTCAGTCTGAGTTTCACCTTCAGTTATTCTTCCTTCATGATCTTTTAAAGTTTCTTCCATACTGCCCATTAGTGTACTTTGTTATTTCATAAGAATTTTTAAATGTTCCATCTTCTTTCTGGTCTCTAGTTTGAAACTTTCTAGTTTGGTATCCAATTTGTCTATTTTAAGTAATGCATCCTGCATGCTAGATATTAGTGACCAGATGTCTTTTTTAATGCAAGAATCCTGAGTACCATTTCTTGAGTGACTCATTTTGAAGTCTGTTCCCTCTTAACCAAGCAGTTGAAATACTGACAGAAAAAATACAGCTTTTGAAGAACTTGAAGATATAAATCTTTTTTCCGACTATTAGTAAATAAAATTAGATAACATGTATCTCCAAATTTTAATTTTTTGATTATATTTTCTGTCAGAAAAAAGTTTTCAGTCACAGAACTTTCACCAGTAGCTACTCTCAGTCGGCCTTCTTGGTCACGCTCATGTTTCTAGCCCTTCTAATTAATTTTAACTGATAATGACTGGTGGGTTTGTGGGACAGCCTACCTCACCTCTCAGAGTTTTTGAACATGTAGTGGTGCTGCGGTAGCGTTGTCGCCTCACAGCAAGACGTTGTCCCGTTCGATTCTCAGCTAGAGCGTCTTCTGTGTTGAGGCATACGTGAATGGGCGTGCCTTTGTTAAAAGTTGTGCATCAGGGCTGGTAACTCGGCACGTAAAAATCCAGTACCAAACATTAGCAGACCGGAGTTACGCTGTGGCGACCCCTAACCGGAATAAGCCGAAAGATACAACAACAACTGCTGAACAATAAATCATTAATCAGTTTAGTATAGTACTCATGTTACAAATGCCAACGCAGTCTTTCTGGGGATTCCACTAGTAAGATATATTAAGTAATGTAATATGTCATAATTCAGAACACATTTTTCTTATGCTGGTATTGTTCAAAATCCTGTAAAAGGAAAGTATCAGGTTAAGTTACAGCAAATAGATTCATTCACATAAGCAGGTGTCTTCATAATGCTGTTTATATTCAGTAAATGTAATTATTGGGTTATTTACTATGTACTTTCTTTGATGCATACTTCTCACTCATTATGGATCTAATATGATGTAAAAGTTTTCAACTGCAATTCACATAGCTGTGGAAAAATCAACAACTAGCAGTGCTATAAAATAGCTGGGTTGTAGTCATATGATACAAGAGAGTAAAAATAGCAAAACATAATTCTTTTCAAGCAGCAGCACTCTTGAAAAGTCACGGGACAGGGAATAATGCTAGCAGACTTATTCCTCACCAACACATCACTGTGATAAACAATCTCTCAATTAAGACCATTTGCATGAGACATGCAGTCACTGTGACCAACCAGCTTGCTTATTTTGTTCTTATAGGATTGTGTAACAAGAAATAAAGGAAAAAAATCAGGAGGGTTTGCCTTGTATCTTTTTTTTTCTAGGAACTAGCTTTGCATTGTTACTATTAATAAGAAGAAATGATTCTTCTCCCTGGGCAGCTAGTCACCCAATAATGAAAACAATTAAGAGGTCAGCTGAGCAAGAACAAGCCAAATTAATTTCTTGGAGGAGTGGAGCTCTTGAATAAGCCTCATCTAGGTGGAACTTCAGAGGAAACTTGTTCTAATTATAAGGAAAGCTCATTAAATTATCTTCAAAGATTTCCCGTACAGTATCTGCCATGTTTATCTGTTACTACTATTCTTAGTTTTAGGTTCTTTGATTTGGTGATGGCTCTCTGAGAAGTGCATTTTGTCTACTAGTGATTCCAACAGAACTATAACAGACATTACCTTATTGAGTAGGCAGAGGGGGTCACCTGTATGCATTTTATAAGAAACAGAATATGACATTTTTTGCAAGTCCATGACTCTTCTAGTAAATAATTTACCTTAAACATTTTCCAGGTGTCTTGAACAAAGGCTACTGAATGCAGAGTTGTAATAATAGCTAAACCAGTGAGGTATAATGTGGTACAGTAGTCTTTCTGGAGTGACTATATGTGCTTTAAGGACTGGACGGACAACAGAATATGTTGTTTTGACTTTGGTAGCTATACAGGCATGAAACTTTAAACTGTTAGCACACTCTTACATCTTTAGTTATGGCATTGCACTTATAAGTTGTGCCTTTACTGAGAATGTGATAGCTAAATAAAATGCAATATGCACTATGGAATGATTTATGCTTCATTAAAGAACACATACATCTGCAGTCAGTAAGAGTTCACGCTTTTCTCCTTTTAGATAAAATTTATTTTTGTAAGCTTGCATTTGTGGCAGAAAAGATGAAATGAGACTAGTGTGAAGATAGGTGAAGGCTGCCAGCCTAGCTAGATAGAATTTTGTAGATAATTCTGTCATTTGTAAATATTAATGTAAGCCACAGGCTTGTTCTCTTAAATGTGAAAAGACTGTATAGGATGTTGAACTGAAAAATATGTAACAACAGTGCACTCTGCTGTACGAAAACTGATAAGTCAAGTATTGTGAAATTCTTTGATCTAAAACTCAGAGCCGAGGTGTCTAGAGGGAGGAATTCTGCCTATTGTTTTGGGACCAGAGTTAATGGCTAGAATTTATATGTATAATTTCTTTTATTGCTCTGGCTTCCTGACCAGCTGCAAAATCAAAAGGGCTATTAACATCTGAGTTTCTGTTAGCCTGGGAACCAGAAAGAAATGATGTAATCTGAAATAAATCAGTGGTACTGTGTTATCAATTTAAGGACAGAAAGAATGAGAGCATTTTAGCATTTGTCTTGAAAACATCCAACTCACCAGCCCTCTGCCTATGTTCTATATGTAAGTTTATTTTAGAACTGTGTTTTCTCTTAGAAATAGCTAAGGAATAGGAAGATTAGATTATTTTTTTTCTGTATTGATGTCAGAACCTTTTTACTGTATTATTTTAAGTATTTCTCTATGATCTCTGAACTCATGACTAGCACTGTGTAGTAAGAAGTATTGTCATACATTTTTATCATTTATTATTAAATATTTTTAAACCTTTCAACTGTGGCTGTTTTGTATAGAGATAATTTAAGCTCTAGAGTTCATTGCATGTATATAGTGATACTGGCCAAGCCACTCCAATAAGCCTTGGCTGTTCAGTTACACTTACCATTTGGATAATAATATTGCACAGTATAATTGGACACCCTTTGATAAGGGCCTTTTAGTAGCTGATAAATATTAGTGGGTGGTGGCAAGTGGTACTACCATATAGTCTGGGTAAAAGGGGCACAGTTGGAGAATCTGTGCCAGCCTTCCCCAGGAGTGTCTGTGTGGTTGTATATAACTCATCTCAAAGTGTGTGTGTCAGCTACTTGGACAGGGACACAAAGCACAGGTTGGACAGAGAGGGTGCTGAGGTTTTATCTTGCCCACTAGGCTGAGATCTGGACTCTATAGCTGTGCCAGTGGGGAGTCTTATTGTGGACTTGGAGAGAAAGGAAGAAACCATTCCTAGACTGACTGTGATCTCTGTGTGTGCTCTTAAGGGAAATTGTACTTTAGTGTGTGTGTATTTTCTATCCTTTCCCTATATGGACGCCCCTCACTGGTGTTAGTGGTGAGGATTGAAGGTCCTTGATTGCTAGGCCAGTGCACGGGCATCACAGCTAGTAAAATAGTATAGTTTATATGAGGCTAGAAAACATATTTACAAATGCCCCTGTACATTTTCTGCGCTCTTTAATTGACTCTCATTTCCTAATATCGGGGGAAGGCATCTAAATTTCTAATCACAAAGACAGAGAAAATATGGACAGTAGATGTAAGCAAGACAGACTACAAGTGGACCTTCAGTATGGAAGCTTAGAGTATAAGGAGTAGCTTTTGTGACCACCTTGAAGGCAAGTTAAGAGTAAGAAGCAGAAAATGAGGGCTATATTTTTAACAGCCATTTGGCTCATACTTAGAAGATAATAGCATAAATCTATATACCATGTTGGCAAAGTTCTGGAGATTGTGAATATTTTATTGGAGACATTGACAGTTTAGTGAAGGCCATATTCTGTCTGTGCTTGTAAAGTACCTTTATCAGGAGTGATTCAGGTTTCAAGGAGAAAAATCTTGATAGCTTGATAGACATGTCTTTAGGTTTATTCCAAGGACTGATTTTTACTGAGCCAGTTCAGGATATTTTTATGTCATTTTATGATCTATGATTTCATGATAACCTATGAATTTTAAGATCTAAATAGGAATAGTTCATGGGCACAAAAACATTGAAGATCAGGAGTATGAGAACTTACAAATATTGCAAAAAGAAGAAGACCAAGGATGTAGTCTTGTTGGACTTCACTACTCAAAGTAGTTAGAGAGGGAAAGAAGGTTGTGATTTAACTTTAAATTAACTTTTCAGGCAAAAATCAGGAGAGGCACATGGTGTAAAACCAATAGAGGAAAAAGAATCAAGAAGCAGTTAAGAAGTCCTGTCCTTTAGTTACATCAGTAGACATGGAACAAGTGAGAAGATCCTTGTCCATAAGAATACCAATAATAGCTGTAAGAGAAAATTGGCCAGTCTGAGTACTTTGATCTCAAACAATGCCGTGCTGGTATTTGGAGAATATGCCTTATTTATGTAGGTATTTTGAAGTTCATTGATAAATATTTTAAGCAGTTTGGCCAAGGATGAAAGACAGGAGATGAGGCTTTAGCAAAAGGGGACAAGAGGAGTTCTGGTTGTGAGATGAGTGCAACTTTCCAGGGAGAATGGAAGGCACTCTAGTATCAAGATAAATTAAATAAGTGGCACAGAAGGCAGGCAATGTGATCTTTTCACAGCTTATGAAACCATGTGAAACTCATCACTAGTAGGTAAAACATGGTTTGGAAGACTTCTAAGAAGTTTTCTTCATATGTGTAGCTGAGACTTTTTAAAAATGAAAAATTGGAATGAGTGAATCTCTGAAAGAGGTAGGAAGACTGAGTTTATGGAAGATGAATGGGAATGATCAAGTGAGGAAATGAGGTACATTTGATAATTCATTTTACTCTTTAGGTAGGGGTATATAATTTGTAGGAGGAGTCCCAGATAACCTAGAAGTTTGCAGCACTTTACTAACATCTTTCCAGAATATATTAGAACTGAAAGTGGCATTTTGCTTCTCGACAGCTTGACATTTAAATCTGCACATTGGCATTTTCAGGATATAATTCTGGCAAATTAAATGACCATGTAAATGTTTTTCAGTCATGCCACCCATAGCAGATAACTATATATTTTCCTTAATCATGGGCTTTATTCTCAATATTTAGATGAGTTTCCACTTTTTATCTTTATTCAACATCAAAAATAAATAGCAAGACACATACTCAACAATATGACAGCAGCAAACAATGATATGTCTCATTTATCATTATCTTATAGAGAATATTAAATTACAATTGCATCCAGAACCTCACATTTTGTTCTCTCCTTACCCATCTTATTATGTTTTGTGCATGGTTAACACTTATTTATTAATTGTTGGCTAGGGCGCTATCGAGAACTAATACTCAAAAGTGGATGGAAAGAGTAGCTGAAGAGGGGATAGCAGAGAAGGACACCAATCTGCTACAAAATAAATCTTGTGCAAATCCCTGTACCTCACTTAGCCAAGCATTTAAACCATGGCATCCATGTATTTAAGAAACCAAATGAGAATTCTCTGTATGTGTTTGAAAGTCTCCCATCATATTCAAAAAATACAGCTCAGGTTGCATCAGTACATCTCTTCCCAATTCTGCTTTCAATAACTTAAACATTTTCATCTTAAAGTTCTTTAAACATGGGCAGGACCAGAAAATGTGAAGCCAAGCTCTAGCTCAGTTCTGCACCACATCTCTGACACTCACGGCTTGCATCAGAAAACCTCTTCTGAAACAATGGAGACACTTACATGGAAATATGTGGAATCCATGAGACTTTGTAGCATACCTTAGCATTAAATATAAATGCTTTAATTAATCTTTCGAGCCTTGAAAGCCTAACTATTTAGTCCTGCCATGTCTCTACTTCAGTGGCGGCTGGTGACTTCAAATCAATGGGGGGCTGCAGGAGACAGCTGAATGGGTGTGACCAACTAGAAATGGATGGAGCTATGCTAAAAACCAGACAAACTGTGACTTTAATTAAATATGCTGCCCTGGGTACCAAGCCATCATTATGAGAGTCCAATCAAGGCAAAATGAAGTGTAGAAGAAAAAAAATATTTCAATGCATCGGGTACATGACAGCTTACTTAATATCTAGATGAAAACAAAAAGGTTGTGAGGCATGAAAAAATAAATTACTTTTTAAGTACATTACTGGAATGCCAGTCAAAATCAAGTATAAAAAAAACAATCAGTACTCAACTCAAACCATTTCTCCTTGCACTGCAGTTCTAATTATAATTTATATTCAGCTTTATAAACGTACCAAATAACATGCTGAGAGTAACAATCTCTGTGATGCCCTCACTTGTAAAAATGTTTTCTTATCCAAAAATGACCTGCTGCCTAACAACAACTATCTACTTGTTTCATGGGGAAAACATGATCAAAGTAAAAAATGAACAGCAAACAAGAAACAAACTCAAGATAAATTGCTTAAAGGATTACTGCACAGGTTATGGACCACACATGATAGATTGGCATTTTGTTTAGTTTACGTGTAAAGCCTGCAAAGATGACTGTAAGTCTCCTACAAATGTACTGTAATCCTGTCCTTTATTACAAATACTATCATATGCATTTCAATACCCAAGCCTTATACGCTATCTAGTTATCTAAACATTCTCTGCATGGTCACAACAAAAAGGCTTTCACAACAAAAGGCTTTACATTTTGGTAATTCTTTAACAGTATGCTTATTAAAGCTTACTTGATGGTCATTAAAGCTTTGCTAGTTAAACACAGACCAACAGGTACTGCAACAACATGCATTTTCTGAATAAGAAGCATAAATCAACAGTATAAAATATGACAGAAAACCAGAACATTCTGCAAAATCAGGGACAGATGAAAAGCCACTGTAGTACTTGTGCCTACCTTGGATGGGAGGATACTCTGCAGACTTCCACTGCATAACTGCTCCTTGCCTTGCTTGGACACATCCAGAGTCACTACCTGGGGGAGTGGGGTACAACAAGTATGTCACAATTTGAAATGCCTCTGGCTGACGGTGATGGCACTGACACATTTGTCATACCTCTCAACCTCAGAGCAAGAAATCTGGACAAAACCATAAATATAAGTGGGACAAAGGCCCAAAAATAAGGACAATTTTAAATATTGCTCTTATAAACTTAGAAAGATAATAGAATAGTAGGTCTTGCATTAGTATGAATTTTCTGAAGGGTATAAAATCTGAAAACTCAAATGTCTCTCATTAATTTCTAACTTCAGTCTTTAATGACTTACCACTAATTTGCCAGAAAACCACAAATTTATGAAAAATGGACCAAAAATGTGACGCAAAAACAAAAAACAGCCACACAATACAGCTTAGAACCTGTCAAAGAAGGGACACTTTTTTTAACATTAGTACTGTTAACTTGAGCAGCTGACAAAATAAGAGAATCTACATGCATTTCTGAAATTAAAAGTAATCTATAACTCTGATCATTACAATTACTTATTAATTGTAAACCCTCCATGATTTCTTCCAAATTTGCCATTTTGCAGAGGGATTATTAGGGGGAGAGGAACACTTAGAGCCAAAATTGAGGACAGTTGAGAGGTTTGGATATATCTAATTCTATAAAGCAATTTATTTGCATATACCTGTTAACGCAGGAAATCTGGACAAGGCCAAATATATTGGGGGAACATACAAACAGTACTAAAAATTGCCCTTGTATAAACTTAAGACAGTTGACAGAATAACAGGTCTTGCTTTAGCATGCATTTTTCTGAAGGTATGAAGTCTGAAACTCAATGTCTGTCATTATTTAGTGACTTTATTCCTAAATGATTTGCCAGAAAACCACAAATTTTGTGGGGAACAAACCAAAAATAAGAAACAAAAATCTATTCATTCTGCAACAATCTGGACAGTTGAGAGGTATAGTTCAGCCGGGACTGTCTGAGTTTGGTCGAATGGGGCAGCCCCCGTAGCCATTACAATGTCTCATTATTTGGCTGTTTCACCCCATTTACAATAAACACTATAATGTGCATACTGCTTTACTTCTGTGATGATTTGGATTACATTTAAAAGTTTTATTTTACATTTTACACCAGAAGCACTAATAGACATCTGCTAAACAAAGCAATGCAGCCTCACAATGAAAACAGACTTAGCATTAAAACTTCTCTGCCCTTGAAACTCACATTCATTGAAACAGCATTGAAACTCACATTCAAAGAAAATACATCTGGCCAGTGGCAGATAAAGATTAACTTTGGGCTGTTTTCAAATCATAGGCTCATAGCACAGGAAACATACATATGTTCTTTGATGCACCTTCCTGACTGAATTAAATTATATTCCTTATATAATATAGTACAGTTGTTAGAATGTGTTTTAAATTTATTGTTTTGAATATTGTTCCAGTAAACAATAAAACAAAATGTATGCACCAATAATGACAAAACTGCCCAATTCAGAACATTGACATCATAAAAGTCTACTCAAACTTCTACAATCCACCAGTATTAGTAAATATGCACAATCTCTGCAGAAGGAAAAGTCATCTAAACAATTCCACATTAAAGAGATCTGTAACTAATGAAGAGGTTGCTGCTAGCAAACATTATACTTCATTGTTTCATCTACAAATAAAGTGTCTGTTGCCCTTGAGGAATACATTGCCTGTTTTGCATTAAAATGATAAGCTAGTAATATTGCAATAGGGAATGGATGGCAAACTGATAACAGGTTCATAGTTACTAGTTATCTCCACCAAAGAGGACATTCTCTTCTCAGGACTGCAGCATCCATCCCCTTTAAAAGTACAATCCAGTGCAGTATCAGCAATGTATATGCATACTGTGGGAGTAGAACCCACAGCCAACTGCATCAAAAGCAAGTACACCACCTGTTGTGCTATTAACAATGCAAGCACTCAGCATAAGCAGCACTAAACTTATCTTCCCCTGAAGCTCTCACCTCCTTGCAAAATCCACTTAACACCCAACTGTACCTTTCTACTTTGCAGCACAAGAAATCTGGAAAAAGCCAAAGCCCAAAAACCAGAGACACGTTTTAAACATTGCTTGTATAATCTTGGAAAGTTGCTATAATAAAATACTGCGTTACTACTATGCATTTCGCTGCCAAGTCTTGAACCCAGGACTCTGTGCACAACAGTCAGAGCAACATACCACGATGCCAAATCAACTGTTTCGTGAAACATGGGAAGACTGAAACTTAAATGGCTATCATTTAGTGAATTCAGTTCTCACCATAGCTCTCAGCCTTTTAGCACAAAACACATGTACAAAGCTAATAATGGGGGAATACAGCCCCCAAACATATTCAGTGAATTCAGTTCTCACCATAGCTCTCAACCTCTTAGCACAAAAACACCTGAACCAAACCAATAATGGGGGAAAACAGCCCCAAAAATAGGGACATATTTCAAATATTGATCTTATAAACTTAGAAAATTGCTAGAATAAAAGGTTTTGTGTTGCTATGTACTTTATGAAGAATATGAAGTCTGAAATTCAAATGCCTGTCATTATTTAGTGAATTAAATCCAGAAAACCACAAATTTTATGAGGAACAGAGCAAAAATATGAGGCAAAAATTTGAGCAGGTTTCACAAGTGATGGTGGGTAGAGAATTCAGGCTCTTGCTACCTGCACCCAAGGTACAGGGTTTGAGTTTGAGTTATTGTCTAACCACTACTGTTGCCTGAATCTCTCTAGCCACCAGGTATATTTATCTGAAGGATTTTCTCACACACACCCTAACACTGGATCACAGATAAAGGGTGTGACACTAAAAAATTTATTTGGAACACATTTTTCCTACAAGGACGTTATGAAGAGACACATGAAGGACAACTCAGGAGCAGATAATAACTGTCTATAAATTTTTAAAAATAATTCAGTATCAAGTGTTAATATTTATTCTACTGTACTGCACTATTGTTCTTGCTAGATGGTCCAATAACAGAGTAATTTATAAACATGAATGCATCCATCAGTAACTGTTGATAAATCCTGACCCACAAAAAAAATAAGAAAACATATTTTTGCTGCACTAATCTAAACACTTTCATAACAGGATCATTCCAAAATTACTATAACATCCAAACAGTAAATGTCTAACTTTTGTCATTATTTATTAATTTAGTATCTGTGGACTGGGCAAGTCATCAGGTTTTGAGACTCTTTTCAGCCACAGACCAGTTCCAAAGGCACAATAAGAATAAATAAGAAGTAATGACAATATAGGATGACCTCAGTTACCTGCAGTTGAAATCTAGGTGTTTACATTCATTACAATAACTCTGTTTACCTTTTATAGAGTCAAAGGGATACTGGACCCTCTCCCAGCAGCTAGTAGGTGTAAGGCTTCAAAGCTAATTCTGGAGTCTGGACAGAGTATAAATATATTTCACAATGCAAATGGTCAGTCATTCACACACTCCACACACATCTGGACAATTTGGAATACTATTAACTACTACATGTATTTGGCAATAAACTGGAGCAAACAGATAAAACCCATGCATGCAGACTCCATACAAACACAATCCAGCACAGAATCAAACTAGAGAACTTGTTGTTAGGAAGCAATGTTACTACTCACTGCTGTACTATGCCACTCCAGGTATTTACAGACACAGCAAATTCATAATAAATTATACACTCAGTTATCTGCTTCTCATACACAGGTATTTACACACAAAGGAAGGATTATGTAAACATTGCCAGATGCCAAGTGTTTTAAAAGCAATTCTGCTTTTCATTTTTTTTAATTCTGCATTTTTTTAAGGAATTGTAAATGTTACAACACACAGTCACATATCGTGAGTGTTATTTGTACAAATAGTTTCCAGCTACCCAGCATACTGAAATACTTGCTATTTCTTTCAGTAAGCAATTCTGCTTTTAAGAAGAGAAAGTTAGAATCCTTGTGTATGCGATACTAGAATGATATTCATAGAACAGCCTTACTCCATAGAACAAGATCTCTAAAGGCAAAAACGTCTGTTTATTTTTACACACTTGAGTCATTTAGTAATCATGAAAAGCAGCAATGCTTTTAAACAGCCTGCCTTCACTCCTTCTATAGTGAACACCTCTGATAAGGGCTAAACTCTTTAAGCACTTTTGTTTGCCCCCCACACCCCCATTTGCTTTCTATTATTACATGTGGGAAGTAGCTAGAGATTTTGGAAATGTACACACACACCTGTTGAAAAGTCCCAGCCAGCTCTGAAAGATAGGTCCCAGTCATTGGCAAGCAAGTCCCATAATCCAAATGTTCCCAAGATGAAAATGTTCCTGCGAGAGCAGGCTGGATATCCAGCCTGCAGAAGTTGCAGTCTGGTCTCCTTCCAGTCTGTGCGGGTCTAACCGCACAGACTCCTGGGTATTTCTGCAGTCTGCTGCCTTCGGTCTAATCCGGACTGCTCTTAACTCAGTCTGGATTAGTTCCGGGAATGCATGCGTGCAAGTTCTGGGAATGCTCACATGCATGCGCGGAGTCCGTTCCGGGAGTTGCTTTTATTTTCTTTAGTTATTTATTTTTTATTTTTTTAGTTATTGGTATGTTTTTCATTTTCAGCTGGGGGGGGGGGCTGCAGTCCTGCATTCCAATTGGATGAGCCAACCCTGTCTATTTTTCTTGTGGAAAAAAAGCTTTTTGAACTGAGTTGTCTCACTGACAACCTGGAACACAATCATGTGTGAAGGATTAAAAAAAAAACAGACTGCTGAATGTTCCATTGGAATCCCAGTTTGTAAAAGAGATTGGAAAAGAGTCTGCAAAGATAAGCAAGTTGTCTAAATATGGAAAAATGTGAACACCCCATAGCCTGCAATGAGCTGTAACTGGAGCTAGACATTTTGTGACCACTCTTGGTACAGTGAATAGTCCAAAAGGTAAGGCAGAGATCTGATAATGTGATCCAGACACTCAAAACTTTAAGAGAAGCCTGAAGTCTGGATGAATAGGGATTTGAAGATGAGCATCTTTTAAATCTAGTTTGACCCAGAAAGTTAATGAGGAAGACAAGGTAACAGGCTCTAAAGTGATATCTTTTTGAACTTGGGAACTATCACAAACAGGTTTAGCAAAGAAAGTTCTAGAACTGGTCTCCAAGCAGTTTCTTTCTTCCACACTAAAAACAAACTTGAATAAAAACATTTCCCAACCTGGGAATGAAGAACTGGTTCTATCACACCCTGGGACATCATGTGTTGAAGGGTGCAGGAAAAGAGAGCAGTCTGGTTTGGTGGGTAAAGTATTACCCCCTGAGAAGGAGGGATTTTCTCCCACTACCTTCTGTAACCTTGATGAATGATCTTCCAAACCCATTTGTCTTTCACTATCTGTCGCCAAACAGAAAAAAATGGAAATTCAAACTTTCTGGAAGGGAAAAACTGCCCAGGTGTCAGGGCAAATAAGGTCCTTTGAGGAGTCATGCTTACTTGTTGGAGTGTCCTTAGTTTTGTGGGGTTCCTTTTTGGAACCTCCCTGCCATTTCATCTTAAACTTCTGTTTACCTACCTTTTGTTGAGACTGTTTGTTTTATTTTTTTGTCAAAATTTGATGAGGGTTTGGAGAATACTTTAGAAAATGTGTAAAAGGAGGGCTGAAAAATCTTACACAGTCCTTAAATGAACTTACTTCTTTTGTCACACTTTTTGATAACCTCTACAGTAGAGGAACTGAAAACTAAATCTGTACTGAAAGAAGAATTTAAAATCTAATTTTTCATATCATCTGGGAAGTTTTGAGAAAACAGTCAGGGGAACCTCCTCTAATAGTACTAGTAATACTTCAAAACTATCAAGATTTTTGCAGAATGTCCATATTTTTGCCTCATATTTTTGGTTTGTTCCTCGCAAAATATGAGGATTTGGGAAAGTCACTGAGGAATGAACTCACTAAAATTGACACCTGTTTGAGTTTCAGGCTTTATAGCCTTCAGAAAATACATGCTAACACAAAACTTGATATCCTGGAAAATTTCTAAATTTGTAAGAACAGCATTAAAATGTGTCCCTAATTTTGGGCCTTTGTCCCCCTTTATTTTAGGCTTATTTAAACACCTTTATTGAATTATCATTTGTGGCATAGGCAAATTTACATTTATATAAAAGTACTCAAACTGTATTAACAAGTTCATGTTTACAAACATTATACTTCACATACATTGCTATATTCATATAATCTAAGGAACGTTATTTGTTGTACTAAAAGGTTGAGAGGTATTGTACCAGTGGCTATGGACCTGGAAGAAGTATGAAATAAGTCATGCACACATTGTAAACAATGAGTTGTGAATTGGAAAACGGAAGAGACTAAAATTATTTAAAGTAGATTTTTCTTCACAAGAAGAAACTGCAGACACAATATTCCACATACTTTCACAATTATTTAGAATAAACTTTAACATATGAATCTGACAGTTAACAATTTTGAAAAATCAAAGTTGCAGAAGCATACAATTTTTTGGCATACTTATCAATAATCTTCCCATCCTTATCAGAAAGAGTAGGATTGGACTTAAACAAATGTTTAGCGTCAGTCAGATTAACTAAAGCTCATTTTCCTACCATGAAGTTTGGAAGACATTGTCCAAGACAAAATCATATTCCACTTCCTAGCAAGAGATCTATTTGCTGTAAAAAAAAAAAAAAAAAACCTCTTGTGATTGTGCAGAATGATCTTAACCTCAGCAAATGTACATTTGGGAAACAACTTCAGAAAACTCATTGTATATTGTATGCTGGAAAACTTCCATAGAATGTTGACAGACTTGCAGGACATATCACATAGCACACTATCCTTATCTCCTAACGCAGGACATATCATATAACCTTATCTCCTAATTCAGGACATAGCATATAACCTTATCTCCTAATGCAGGACATATATAAGACACTATCTTTATCTCTTAATGCAGGACATATCACATAACACACTATCCTTATTGCCTAACACAGAACATATCACATAACACACTATCCTTATCTCTGATGCAGAACATATCACATAACACACTATCCTTATCTCCTAATGCAGGACACATCACATAGCACACTATCCTTATCTCCTAACACAGGACATGTCACATAATGCACTATCTTTATCTCCATTACTCTTCTCTGCTCCTCTCAGAGAATTGTTGAAGGCTGACCCACTTTAGAAACTAAATTTTGTAAATTGCATTTTGCATGTTTGGTATAATTTACCTATACAGTTTTTCTATGTAACTAATCTGAACTACTCTGATCAGGGCAGCCAAATCTGAGTTTTAACTTTTAAGAGGTCTTTGTATTACAATCTGTTTTGAAGCTTCTGTTGTGTGTCTGACAGAGGCAGACATTCAGACTTCTGAATGATGTGCTTTTAATTTAAATTTGAAATTTATATTTTAAAATATTTTAATATTTTCTCTTTGCTGTGTGTTTTATTAGACTAACTTGATAGATTTTAGCATGTAATTATTGTCTTCTTTTTGTAAAATGTTTAATGTTTAAGCATGTACAACTTTTTAGATGAAGCAATTAAATAAAGTAAATAAAGAAGATAAGCTCAACATGAGATTTTTATTAGATTACAACTATAAGTAACAGCAAGTCACCAGTTTGCCTCTATTTTTTATTTTGCTATTAAAATGTCATCATTTTTGCACTTCATTGTTGTGAAGTCACTGTACCGCCAAGCTTTTAACTTTTCACTTTCGCAATCAATTTGCTAATTTTTTTTTAAGTGATGAATTGCTATAAGCATAGGCTCATAGGTTCATAGGTTCATAGGTAGGTACTAGGCTATTGGCGCTAGGGCCTATATAAGCCTAGCCAAAAAATGTACCCTGGCTTTCGCCACCCAAGAAAATTATTTTCCTGTGCCCCTGTCGAGCAGAGCCATAGAAGTGATCCCTGGGGTGAATTTCCCATTTCCCATCCAATCATCAAGATTTTTCTTGAAGAGTGCTAATGAGGAGCTCTGTTTGACATAGATAGGTAGTCTGTTCCAGAGTATTGGAAGTCTCTGGGACAGGAATCTAGCCCTCCAGCATGTTCTGTTTATTGTGGTGACAAGGTTTAGGTCCCTAGAGTGTGTAGCTCGGAGGGATTGGAATTTCTTTAAGTGGAGCATGTCCAACAGCTCTGGGTTTGACATAGCTTTGTATGTTAGGCAGAGATCGCCCCTGAGTAGGCGATATGCGATGGAGTAAAGCTGTAGTTTTTTGAGACGGTCTGCGTAGGGCATCTGTTTGAGGCCAGTAATCCTCTTTGTGAGGTATTTCTGTGGCCTTTCCAGTTGTTGTAGATGTCTTGTGAGGTACATACCAAAAGGGGCATTGTACTCTATAATGGGTCTAATGAGTGATGAGTAGAGGGGAACAATGACCTCTTTTTTTCTGGATGAGAATCCTTTTGTGATGAGATGAGCCATGTAGAAGGATTTCCTGACCACTGTTGTGATGTGATTATCAAAGGAGAGACTACTGTCCACCTGTGTCGCAAGATCTCTTATCACATTTTCGGCATTAAGTAGACTACCAGCTATGTGGTAGTTCATGGATACAGAGTTTTTACCAAAGGGGATGACAATACACTTTTTGGCATTGAGCTTCAGGCCATGGCTTTGACACCAGGTATCTGTCTCAGTGAGGCCCTTTTGTAGTTTGTCCACATCGTTAGGAGTTTTGATTATGGCTCCTAGTTTGCAGTCATCTGCAAACTTTGTTAGCCAAAGACCTTCTGTGTTAGCCTGCACTTCAGAGAAGTAGATACCAAACAGGAGAGGACCCAGGACTGAACCCTATGGTACTCCACTTGTCACTGGTCTGACGTCGGATTTGGAATCTGCTACTTTCACAGTGTGGGTTCTGTCCGTGAGCTAGTTGGCAACCCATCTTGTGGCATAAGGATTTATAAGTAGTTTAGTGAGCTTATTTATAATTCCAGAGTGGGGGATGGTGTCGAAAGCCTTGGCGAGATCTAGATAAGCTGTGTGAATCATTTTACCCTCATCTATGGCTTTGGTAACTGCTTCAAAGAAGTCAGTCAGGTTTAGGAGACATGATCTGCCTTTTACAAATCGGGTAGGGTCCAGCGTTTGGAGATTACCAATGTCTTTGTTTATGAGTTCCATGATGATACATTCCATGGCCTTGCAGACCAGGCTCATCAGGCTAATGGGGCAGTAGTTCCCGGGGTCTGTCGTGGCTCAACCTTTGTGGAGTGGGATAACCGTCATGGTGTGCCATTCAGTGGATACAAAGCCTGAGGTGAGGCTATGATTGAACAAGGTACTTAGGTAGGGTGCCAGTTCATTCTGTAGTTCATGTAGAATGCAGCCTGGGATATTGTCAGGTCCAATGGATGCTGTGTTCTTGGCTTTGGAGAGTGTGTTTTTTACCTGTGCAGCTGTGATTATAGGAACTTTGCATTCTTCCGGTATAGAGATGGGCCCTCTAGGGGGTGAGAGGGGGGTAAAGTTAGCACTGAACCTATCTGCTAGGCTGTTGGCAATATCAGTTGGTTCTGTATATTTAGCGCCATTGTGCTGTAACTCAGAGCAGATCTGAGTGTTTCCATTGAGATTCTTGAAATAACTATAGAATGCTTTGTGGTTGTCTTTAGAGTCAGTGGCAATTTTGTTTTCGTAACTAGCTTTGGAGGATTTTATGAGGGATCTCAGCTTCTTACTGAGGTTGACCAGGGAGTTCCTCCAGTCATGGGATTTTACTCTTTTTTGCAACAGTTTCTTTCTTCTGTTGTAGAGTTTGTTTATGGCAGAGGACCACCAGATTTGCTTCCTTTATTTGGCAGCAATGTATTTAATACTGTGAGGAAATTTGTCAGAGAACTGGAGGCTATGGATCGCGAATATAGAGCAGCATTTCAGTTTGAGTGCAACTGCAGAAAAGCCACTTAAGGTATAAAGTGCAACATTTCTACAAATCACAAGCAAAGAAATCATAAAGACATTTAAGCTTTTAACTTAAGAGAGATGAGCAGGATAAATTAGTAATTACTGTAGAGAATTGTAAAGAATATTGTGAACCAACCAAAAATCTATCATTTGTCAGATGCTTATTTTTACAGGGAATTATGAATTACTAAAAAACAGTGATGCTTGTGTGATCGAGCTAAATAATTGGGCAAAAAGGCTGAATTTCATAAGTGGCATGATTTGTTGATCACAGAGAGAATAGTTTGTGGTATTAAAGATGACTAGTTGAGAAGCAAATTTTTTTAGCAAAATCAGATTTCACTTTAGATAAAACACCAGATGCATGCAGAGTGAATAAAATCACTAGCATATAATTAAACTTGTTAACAGAACAAAATATTTCAGAATTATAACTATGGATAAAAAATAAAGTGAAAATGAAGTAGAGAGTGAAATTGGGTAACAGTAATAATAATAATAATAATAATAATAATAACAATCTTAAAGAACTATAAGCTTATTAGTGTGACTTTCATTCCAAGTAAAGTAATGAAGACAATCTGAAAAAGGGAGCAGGAGAAGCTCCTGGAAGCTAGTAAGCTGGTTGGCTATCATCAGTATAACCTCATGTGGTGAAACTGCAAACTATCTAAATTAGGAAGTTTGGGGGCCATGGTGTGTGTACAGTTTAGCAAGACATTTGGTACCCTGCATCACAAAAAGACTTCTGGACTCTAAAGGGCACAGAATGGGTAGGGAACTCTTTATTTAGGTCAAGAACTGACAAATGATAAGATCCACAGGGTTCTGGTTATCACGGAGCTGCTTCGTGAAACCCTTCCCACTAACGGGGATGCTGCAGGAGTTTGTTGTGGGATTCAAACATTTCAATGTATTCAGGATGAACATAACCAAGGTCTAATGAAGGAATTGTAGTTATTTACATATTCAAAGATTGGAACAATAGTTAAAGATGAATGTGCCAATTTTCTGCATGGTCTGGAAACGTTGATGGTGGAGCAGATTGACGCATAGCAGCTAGAATTCATTTCCAAAATGTGTAATATGAATTTTATAAAGGTGAAAGCCAAGATGATATACATGTTGGAATGTTTAGGAGGTGCACTGCAGAAGAACCTGGGAGTCATTACCAGTATAGAATTCAACATGATTTTGTGCCTGGGACTAGCATGCTGCTGAGATGCATTACTTGAGGTATGGGCTGTATTAATACAGAGGTTCTTCTACCACTGCACAGAACAGTTGTGAAGCTGTCTATTGAATATTGTATTCAGTATGAGAGCCCATACCATAGAAGGGATATATAACTGACAGACAGTGTACACAGAGGAGTTAGGAGGGGCAATGAAGATCTGGGGTGTAAAGAAATCCGGTAGGTTGTATTAATACAGAGGTTCTTCTACCACTGCACAGAACAGTTGTGAAGCTGTCTATTGAATATTGTATTCAGTATGAGAGCCCATACCATAGAAGGGATATATAACTGACTGACAGTGTACACAGAGGAGTTAGGAGGGGCAATGAAGATCTGGGGTGTAAAGAAATCCGGTAGGTTGTATTAATACAGAGGTTCTTCTACCACTGCACAGAACAGTTGTGAAGCAGTCTATTGAATATTGTATTCCGTATGAGAGCCCATACCATAGTAGGGATATATAACTACAATGTACATAAAGAAGTTTGGAGGGGCAATGAAGATCTGGGGTGTACATAAAGCCTCACATACATGACAGAGTAAGTGTGGAAAAATAGAGATATGATATTATTTTTAGAAGAAATTTAAGTGGTATAGAGCTGAAAAAGAAAGCTAAGAAACTTTGGCTCCAAGAGATATTTGGAGGAGAGATTTTAGGGCTAACTTACAAAAGTATTACTCCATTAAACAAGTGATGAAACTCTGAAGTGCCTTTATTGAGTGATAATAGTATAGAATGTTAGAAGGATTCCAGTGCACATGGGATACTTAAAGGGATTACAGTCTCTTGGAGGGGGTGATTGTCAGCCATATAGGAGGTGGCTATAATAGTCATGTGGGCTTGAAGTACCACTGGTTTTCTTCTATCAACACTTTTGTATGGTCATATTTTGCATACAAAACTGTCTCCTTCTCCAAAAAAAATCTGCAAGAGCAGCAAATAAGTCTGATAGATTAATAAATGTTTTCCATTCATTTTCATGCTATGATTTCCTTTCAACACTCACCATTATAAAACGATGCTCAGTAAAAAGCAAATTAGCAGGGCAGGGTAAAGTAAAAGTTTGGAAGGAGGCATTCTAGAGAAGCTTAATCTATAGTCCCTTTTTACTGCATGACTAGAATTGGGGAATAAGAAATAGGCAAACCATTCAGCATATCAAAACTGTCTTGTTGCATGCAAGCCATGCAGAAATGAATGAAGGGTATATATATATATATATATATATATATATATATATATATATATATATATATATATATAAACATTAATGAACTAAATCACACCATGTACAAATATCTGAGCACTGCCTTTGTTTCTTTTCTTTTTAATGAGTACCACATTTTATTTCCCTAGTCTACTCCCACCTAGACTATTTTATCAAACTTCATCCGGTGATGTCCTGGGGTATCTTGTTTCAGAATGTCATTGTGCAACAACAGAAGAGCTGTGCTGTCATCTCACCGTGGTCTGCATGTGTTATACTCCATTGTCCCTAGTTGGATCACATGTGTAGACAATGATGAAATATATATCCTATTCCGCTGAAGTGGTTTCTTTCAAATTGTGATGCAGTGTTCCTTTCATTCCTTGCATAACCTAGTATTTGGTCTCTGACCAGAGACAGAAAGCTTCCACTTCTCAAAAGTCTACATTCTTCACATTAGATTACTGCAACAGGCCTTATGTAGTAAGTCTATAGAACATCATAATATTGTGGGAAGTGCTAGTTTCCTAGTGACCAGGCAACTGGTAAGGGCTTCAACCTCAAAGCAAAAACCTATTATGGCTTCCCATGAAAGCATACATGATGCAATGAAA